>NW_025814885.1:0-74820 GCF_022079265.1 Lynx rufus
CCACCCCCCCCCCCCGCTCCCCCTGGGGTCGCCACGGCCTGCCGGAGGGGCGCCATCCGGTGGGCGCAGGTGAGTCCTGCAGCGCGGAGCCCGGCGCCCCCGACCCGGACCAGCCCCGAGCCCTCGGCCTCCAGCGCACGCACGGGCCGGAGCCGGGGCAGGAGCCGGGACACGCGGCGTGAAGAGGACGGTACCCCCCCGAGAACCCTCCCTCCCGCGTGCGCGCCCCGCTCCCCACGGCTCCCCGGTCTGGGCGCCCGCCCTCCCCGCCCCACGCCCCCGAGCCCCGCCCCCCGGGGGCTCCCCGCTCACTCACGCGGTCCCGCGCTCGGCCGGGGGGATCTTGCAGGAGAACTCGGCCAGCAGGAGCAGGAAGCAGAGGTTTGGGTAGCGCTGGCGGCCCCCCTCCGCTTCTGCCACCGGGGCCTCGGAGAAGGCGTAGGCCAGCCCGCGCCTGGGGGCGGGGACGCAGGCAGGTGGGCGGGGCGTCGGGCAGGTGCCGAGGACCCGGGGGAAAGCATTGGGGGTGGGGGGAGGGACTCGCGCCTGGGGGCGGGGACGCAGGCAGCTGGGCGGGGCGTCGGGCAGGTTTCGAGGACCGGCAGGGAGCGTGGAGGGGGAAGGAACTCGCGCCTGGGGGCGGGGATGCCGGCAGGTGGGCGGTGCGTCGGGCAGGTGCCGAGGACACCGAGGGGGGGACTCGTGGGGGGGGGGTGGCTCGCGCCTGGGGGCGGGGTATCGGACCCTGGACCACAGCCCCAGGTGGGACCCAGACCACGAGCAGCGTGCCAGGTGGGGCGGTGTAGTCGGGAAGGGGGCAGTGTGGACAGGGCAGCCCCCGGCACGGACCTCTGGATCAGGTGGGCGGCTTCCCGGGCGCGGTCAAAGCCGAGCGTGAGCGCAAAGCGGCGAGCCAGCAGCCGGATGGAGTAGAAGGGGCCGCAGATTAACTCGATGGGGTCGTAGTTAAGACCGTACGTGTCCATGTGCTTCTGAAAGAGCTGGGGGATTGCAGGGACCCAGTGGGGTCAGGGCCGTGCTGGGCATGCGCCAGCGACCCTGGGCTCTCAGGGTCTGGGGGCCTGTGTGCCAGAGTAGGGGGGGCGGGGAGGGGGGCACCGATTGTCCCACGGTCTGGGAGCCCGTGTGCCTGAGTAGGGGGCGGGCACCCTGTGTCCCAGGTCTGGGGGCCCATGTGCCTGAGTGGGGGCGAGTACGGGGAGCAGCCCAGGTCTGGGGACCCGTGTGCCTGAGTAGGGAGGCAGAGTGGGTCAGCCCGTGTCCCAGGGTCTGGGGGGGCCGTGTGCCTGACTAGGGGGGTCGAGGGGGCAGGCTGTGTCTGAGATTTGGGGGCCGGTGTGCCTGAGTAGGGGGGGGCAGGGGGTGCAGCCTGTGTCCCAGGGTCTGGGGGGGGCCGTGTGCCTGAGTGGGGGGGGCAGCCTGTATCCCAGGGTCTGGGGGGGACTGTGTGCCTGAGTGGGGGGGGGCAGCCTGTGTCCCAGGGTCGGGGGGGGGGCGTGTGCCTGAGTGGGGGGGGGCAGCCTGTGTCCCAGGGTCTGGGGGAGCCGTGTGCCTGAGTGGGGGGGGCAGCCTGTATCCCAGGGTTGGGGGGGGGGACATGCGCCTGAGTAGGGGGGGTGGGGGGGCAGCCCGTGTCCCAGGGTCTGGGGGGGACTGTGTGCCTGAGTGGGGGGGGCAGCCTGTGTCCCAGGGTCGGGGGGGGGCGTGTGCCTGAGTGGGGGGGGGCAGCTTGTGTCCCAGGGTCGGGGGGGGGCCGTGTGCCTGAGTGGGGGGGGCAGCCTGTGTCCCAGGGTCTGGGGGGGACTGTGTGCCTGAGTGGGGGGGGCAGCCTGTGTCCCAGGGTCGGGGGGGAGGGCGTGTGCCTGAGTGGGGGGGGCAGCCTGTGTCCCAGGGTCTAGGCGGGGCCGTGTGCCTGAGTGGGGGGGGCAGCCTGTATCCCAGGGTTGGGGGGGGGACATGCACCTGAGTAGGGGGGGTGGGGGGGCAGCCTGTGTCCCAGGGTCTGGGGCGGGCCGTGTGCCTGAGTGGGGGGGGCAGCCTGTGTCCCAGGGTCGGGGGGGGGGGGCGTGTGCCTGAGTGGGGGGGGCAGCCTGTATCCCAGGGTTGGGGGGGGGACATGCGCCTGAGTAGGGGGGGTGGGGGGGCAGCCCGTGTCCCAGGGTCTGGTGGGGGCCGTGTGCCTGAGTGGGGGGGGCAGCCTGTGTCCCAGGGTCGGGGGGGGGGCATGTGCCTGAGTGGGGGGGGCAGCCTGTGTCTCAGGGTTCGGGGGGGGGGCGTGTGCCTGAGTGGGGGGGGGCAGCCTGTGTCCCAGGGTCTGGGGGGGACTGTGTGCCTGAGTGGGGGGGGTCAGCCTGTGTCCCAGGGTCGGGGGGGGGGGCCGTGTGCCTGAGTGGGGGGGGGCAGCCTGTGTCCCAGGGTTCGGGGGGGGGGGGTGTGCCTGAGTGGAGGGGGCAGCCTGTGTCCCAGGGTCTGGGGGGGACTGTGTGCCTGAGTGGGGGGGGCAGCCTGTGTCCCAGGGTCTGGGGGGGACTGTGTGCCTGAGTTGGGGGGGGCAGCCTATGTCCCAGGGTCGGGGGGGTGCGTGTGCCTGAGTGGGGGGGGGCAGCCTGTGTCCCAGGGTCGGGGGGGGGGGGCGTGTGCCTGAGTTGGGGGGGGCAGCCTGTGTCCCAGGGTCTGGGAGCCGTGTGCCTGAGTGGGGGGGCAGCCTGTATCCCAGGGTTGGGGGGGGGGGACATGCGCCTGAGTAGGGGGGGTGGGGGGGCAGCCCGTGTCCCAGGGTCTGGGGGGGGCCGTGTGCCTGAGTGGGGGGGGGGGCAGCCTGTGTCCCAGGGTCGGGGGGGGGGGCGTGTGCCTGAGTGGGGGGGGCAGCTTGTGTCCCAGGGTCGGGGGGGGGGGCCGTGTGCCTGAGTGGGGGGGGCAGCCTGTGTCCCAGGGTCTGGGGGGGACTGTGTGCCTGAGTGGGGGGGGCAGCCTGTGTCCCAGGGTCTGGGGGGGACTGTGTGCCTGAGTGGGGGGGGCAGCCTGTGTCCCAGGGTCTGGGGGGGGGCCGTGTGGCCGAGTAGGGGGCGAACACTGCATCCACAGTGTCGGAGGAGCCCCGTGTCCAGAGTCTGGATCCTGTCGTCTGTGGGGTCTGAGTTTTATGAAGGCCGGGCGGCCACGCCCTTGCCAGCACCTTCCGGGTGCAGCAGGCAGCGGGCCGGGGCGGCCCGCCCTGCACAGAGCCTGTCGAGGCTGGAGAACCGAGGGGGTGCAGGACAGGTCTGTGCACCAGGCGTCTCTGCCGGAGGGTCGGCCCTGCCAGCAGAGGGGCCGGGACCCCCGAGAGCTGACTGGGCCCTCCCCACGCCCCCCCCCCCCCAGCGCCTCAGGGAGGCCCCCTGTCTGGCACAGGCAGCCCCCGCCCCCGGGGTCGGAGGCTCAAGAGATCCAGAGAGGCGTCTCCTGGACCTGCAGCCCCCGCCCAGAGCCGAGCGAGTGCCCGTGACGACCGGGTCCCGGACGACAGTGCCGCTCGCCGATGACCTCTTCCGCAGAGGACAGGGGCGGGGCTCCTGCGGGGAGCCACGCCGAGGCCAGGGTGCCAGGGGAGCACCCGTGACTGCCCACGCGGGGATCCGGGGTCCCCGCCCCATCCGGCGGTCACCCCAGTCCGCCACGTCACATCTGCTCAGCAGCAGCTCCCCGGGCCTGCCCCGGAGGCGGACTCAACAGAAAACCAGGAGCGACAAAGACGCTCCCAGTCCGAGGAGGCACACGCAGAGCGGGCCCTGACGTGGCGGGGACGTGCCCGCCAACGTTCCACGCGTGCCCTGGGGCATCTGTGGGTCATGCGAACAGGTCACGTGAGACCCGTCCCACAACGGGAGGAACAAGGCCGCTTCCCGAGGAAGAACCAACGGCAGGAAAGCATCAGAGGTAAAGGGAGGCCTCGGGGCGAGCGTCCAGAAGGTGCTCGCGCTCCAGAACCCGGAAACAGAGGCCACGTGCCGGAAAACCGCCACGCGGGCTGTCCGCCAGAGACCCTGCCGGCCTGTAAGTCAACACTGGCTCTGCCACACCCTCCCGTCCTTGCCCGTCGTGACACGAGAGGCAGACGCACCCGTGTGAAAAGCAGAACAGAGCACGGAACAAGCCACGCTTCACAGCCACAGGTGCCACGTATGTGGGTAAGGCGACCACCACGGGATGCAAGAATAGATGCGGACGCCCTCTCACGCCGCGTCACGACAGAGGGACGCCCATCCGGAGGCTCGGTGGACGGAGCTGGGGGTGACGCCCACCCGGAGGGTCAGGGACACCCCGCCCCCAGTTCACTGTGCGAGGACACGCGTGGAACCCCTCCGGGGACAATCCAGCCCAACACTGGGGCACGGCGGCCCCCTGACCCCCACGACGCGGTGACGCCCCTCCGTCTAGGAAGCCGTGGGCACACGCGTCCACCTGCCACGTGTCCCCGCAACACCCTGTGACCGCATCCTCCTTCGTCCTCCCGTCCTTGAACAGCAGAGGAACCCGACACAAAGGTCCCACGACCCTGAGGTGGGGGCCGACCGCGGAAGCCAACTGCGGGGGACCGAATCAGTCCCCCGAATCCACGTGCGCAAGCCTGACCACCGAGGGGGCCCTGGCAGCTGGCGGGGAGCAGATCAGGTCGGGACGGCAGGCCCACGCCGTGCGTTAGTGCTCTCGAAGGCGTCCCTAGAGCTTCCTGCCCCCCACCCACAGCCACGTGGGGACACGGCAGAGGGGACCGTGTGCGGCCCTCCAGAGGCCTCCCCAGAACCTGACCCCGGCGCCCCCTCCCGCTGGCACCGCAGCCTCCAGAACCAGGAGGGAGAAGGGTCTGACGTTTCAGCCGCCCTGTCTGTCCGTGGGGCGTGGGACGACCCAGCCGCCAGCACGTGCCGTCCCCTCCAGCAGCTGCTCCCAGGCCACTGACGGGGGTGCAGGACTCCCGAGGAGAGGGCAGCGGTGCCCGCGGCCAGCGCGTCCCCGAGGGCGACGGGGCCTGGGGTCGTGGGGAGCAGCCACAGAGCGCCGCCCGACCTTCCGGAACAGACCGCTCACCTGCTGCAGGCACAGGAGCAGGGACAGCGCGTTGCGAAGCCTGTCGTTCTGTCTCGTCCTGGTCATGGTCTCCTTGATGATGTCACCAAAGTGATGGTAATGCTGAGGGCGAAGACAGGCGTGCGTCAGCACAGGGTGGCGGCAAGCACAGACGCGTTACCACACCGTGTCCCAACGCTGCGAACCCTAAGGACAGCCACGGAGCTCGAACCCCAGGACCTAGACGGACGTGGATCCCGCCGGCCACCAGGCCCCGCGTCAGGGCCAGCGGGTGGGAGCACGTCCACAGGACCTGGGAAGCCGAAGCCATCAGGCGTCAAGGTCCTGGGGCCAGCTGCACTGCCAGGACTGGCTGGGCCCCTCCCACCGGGGCGCTTCTTCCGTGGGGAGGGCAGGGCCACCGGGCACGGAGGGCCGGGAGCAAGGGAGCGAGGCCTCTCGGAGCCACCGTGACGTGCCCCTGCCACGACCCGCACCAGCCCGCAGACGCACGGCCACAGGACCCTGCCGTCACACGATCGGCTGCACGCGGTCTCGGTAGCGACGAAAGCACAAAACTGAGGGAACGGCTTTAAAAGACAGCACGTGATGTCCCGAGTGAAGAAACCCGCTAGACGTCAGGTGAGGGGAGAGGCGACAGCGCTACAAAAACGCACATGTGACGCTAACGGGGACGCGGTCCCCACGCGCGCTGCACTGGGCTCGTCCGCACGAAGTGGTGGGGGCCACGAGAACCGTGCGTCCGTAAGACTGGCCAGCGGCCACCCGTGCTCTCCGTCCGTTTGGAATCTGTCACCCCGACTCTGTGTCTTGCGCAGGAAAGCAGTGGGCGGGGGAGGGGGAGCCCGGCGGGGGCTGGGGGGGGCAGGGGGGCCCCGCGGGCACCTTCAGGTAAAACTGGTAGATTTCGGCGGCCGCGCTCAAGTCCAGCACGTTGTAGACGACAAGCTTGCAGAACACGGCCAGCATGTTCCTCCGGTGGAACAGCTCGTGGAGCTCGTCCGCGTCGTCCTCCTTGTAAATCCTGCTGGGGCCTGGGGAGACGGCACGCCGTCGGCCACGTCGGCCCGCGGCCCCTCGTGGCTCAGCCGTGGGACAGCCGCGTGGCAGGCGAGCAGGGCGCGGCCGGGCACGGCGGGAGGTCCGATCCAGAGGTGCTCGGGGTCCGGGCAGCGTTCCGGGGGCCGGTCGCGGGTCAGACCCGCCACCGGACGCCGTGGCCCCAACGGCACAGAGCCCGTGAGCGCCACGGGGTGCCTGCGTCTCCTGGTCCTGACCGCCTGCTCAGCGCTCCCCCGACCCTCCCGTGACCGCGTGAACACGGGAGCCAGACACGTGCGGAGTGCAGCTCATCACCCCGAGGTGCAGAGCACTCCACGGTGTCCCGCCGCGCCCCACCCCCACCTACCCTTCCGCCCCGGGGTTACCCCCCTGTCTCCCCACCACAGCCCCCAGCTACCCTTCCACCCCGGGGTTATCCCCCCGTCCCCCCACCGTGGCCCCCACCTACCCTTCCACCCCAGGGTTACCCCCCCATCCCCCCCGACACCCCACCTACCCTTCCGCCCCGGGGTTACCCCCCACTCTGTCCCCCCACCACGGCCCCCACCTACCCTTCCGCCCCGGGGTTACCCCCCCGTCCCCCCACCTACCCTTCCACCCCGAGGTTACCCCCCCATCCCCCCACCACAGCCCCCACCTACCCTTCCACCCCGGGGTTACCCCCCCGTCCCCCCACCTACCCTTCCACCCCGAGGTTACTCCCCTGTCCCCCCACCACAGCCCCCACCTACCCTTCCACCCCGGGGTTACCCCCCCATCCCCCCACCTACCCTTCCACCCCGAGGTTACTCCCCTGTCCCCCCACCACAGCCCCCACCTACCCTTCCACCCCGGGGTTACCCCCCACTCTGTCCCCCACCTCGGCCCCCACCTACCCTTCCACCCCGGAGTTACCCCCCACTCTGTCCCCCCACCACGGCCCCCACCTACCCTTCCGCCCCGGGGTTACCCCCCCGTCCCCCCCACCTACCCTTCCACCCCGAGGTTACCCCCCCATCCCCCCACCACAGCCCCCACCTACCCTTCCACCCCAGGGTTACCCCCCCCGTCCCCCCACCTACCCTTCCACCCTGAGGTTACTCCCCTGTCCCCCCACCTACCCTTCCACCCTGGGGTTACCCCCCCATCCCCCCACCGCGGCCCCCACCTACCCTTCCTCCCCAGGGTTACCCCCCACTCTGTCCCCCCACCTCGGCCCCCACCTACCCTTCCACCCCGGAGTTACCCCCCACTCTGTCCCCCCACCTCGGCCCCCACCTACCCTTCCACCCCGGAGTTACCCCCCACTCTGTCCCCCACCTCGGCCCCCACCTACCCTTCCACCCCGGAGTTACCCCCACTCTGTCCCCCCACCACAGCCCCCACCTACCCTTCCACCCCGGGGTTACCCCCCCGTCCCCCCACCTACCCTTCCACCCCGAGGTTACTCCCCTGTCCCCCCACCACAGCCCCCACCTACCCTTCCACCCCGGGGTTACCCCCCCATCCCCCCACCTACCCTTCCACCCCGAGGTTACTCCCCTGTCCCCCCACCACAGCCCCCACCTACCCTTCACCCCGGGGTTACCCCCCCGTCCCCCCCCGACACCCCACCTACCCTTCCGCCCCGGGGTTACCCCCCCTAACTATCCTTCTGCCCCGAGGTTACTCCCGTGTCCCCCCACCACGGCCCCCACCTACCCTTCCGCCCCGGGGTTACCCCCCCGTCCCCCCACCTACCCTTCCACCCCGGGGTTACCCCCCACTCTGTCCCCCCACCTCGGCCCCCACCTACCCTTCCACCCCGGAGTTACCCCCCACTCTGTCCCCCCACCACGGCCCCCACCTACCCTTCCGCCCCGGGGTTACCCCCCCGTCCCCCCACCTACCCTTCCACCCCGAGGTTACCCCCCCATCCCCCCACCACAGCCCCCACCTACCCTTCCACCCCGGGGTTACCCCCCCGTCCCCCCACCTACCCTTCCACCCTGAGGTTACTCCCCTGTCCCCCCACCTACCCTTCCACCCCAGGGTTACCCCCCACTCTGTCCCCCCACCGCGGCCCCCACCTACCCTTCCACCCCGGAGTTACCCCCCCACTCTGTCCCCCCACCGCGGCCCCCACATACCCTTCCTGCCCGGGCTCCCCCCCCCCGCCGCGGCCCCTGGGGGGCATACCTTCAGACCCCGACTCCTCGAGAAACACGTGCTCCCTGACAAAGCTCAGCAGCTTGCCCTGCAGGATGTGGTCGGGCACGAAGAAGAGCAGCCCCAGGCCGGTGTCCTCGGGCCCCTGGTGGCTCAGGATGAGCAGCAGGTCGCACAGCAGGATGAAGGCCTGAGGGGGTGGGGGGGGGGGGGGCGGAGCAGCCACAGGGGCGTCATGCCCTGCCTGCCCCCGGCTGCCCCCCACAGGCTCCCAGGGCTGGGCGGACCCAGAGTGCGGGGAGGGGTAAGGCAGCCGGCCCCTCGAAGACACCCCCCGCCTCGACCCCACCCTGCCCGTGACACAGGGTCCAACGAGACCAGCACACGGGACGCTTGGTGACGTCGAAAAGCTGCCGTCAGCCAGCAGCGCACAAGGCTGACAGCAGAGTGACGCGTCACACGCAGGCGGGAAAGACTGCCGCACGCACGCAGCCTACGGGTGACACAAAGCCACAGACGCTGCAGACCGGAAACGCAAATGCACAACCGTGCGTGACCATCCCTGACACGACACGCACAAGAGGAAGAAACTTAGGACACGCGTGTGACAAACACAACATACGGACCGGACACGACACGACACGCACGTGACACAATCCAAAGCGCACACACACACACGAGAAACGCACCACATGCAGATGACAGACGCGCCCGAACACACAACACGCGGGCGACGACACACACGGTGAGCGGAAACGTCTGCCACATGCAGGCTCGCGACCACAACCCGCAGTGACCGGGGGGCGCGGACACACAGCGTGACGGGGAGGGGGTCACGAAGGACGGAGCTCGGAGCCCGGAAAGGAGACTCGGGCCCTGCTCCTCGGCCAGCGGTCGGCCGCGACACGTATCTGAGACAGCGACGGGGTCGCTCTCACATGCGCACGTTCGCACGCGCACCAGAAGGAAGCAGCAGGTCGCTGAGCACACACGACAGCACCGAGCGCAGTGGCTTGTCCCGCGTCACGAAGCCGTTAGAACCGCCTCCCCGCAGACGTGACATCGCCCTAAAGACTCTCCGCGTGCAGAAGTTGCCCACGCTCGGCGTCCAGGGCCCCACGCCAAACGTGTGTACTGCACGTAACCAGGGGGCGCGCGCACGGGTTTACGCGAACGGGACGTTCACGCGCGTTCATGCACGTAAGCGGACGCGTCACCGCGCGAGACGCGCGGTACGACGTGGCAACACCGTCACCGAAAACACGAACGGGCCCCGATCCGCACGGGCCTCTCCACCGCCCCTCCCCTGGTTCGGCCGCCCCGGGACCCCCGCCCCGTGAGGGTCCCGAGGGACGCACCCACCTTCTCACTCAGCACCTTGCTCTGGTGGCTCAGGTACACGCGGCAGGCCACGCAGAACTTCATCAGCCGCCTCCGCAAGTCCAGGAGCGCGTCCTGCCAGACGGCGAGAGGGCAGGGGCCGCCCGTCAGGGGAGCCGGCCCTCCAGCCACAGCCTGACGCAGACGAACTGCCTTCGTCACCCCCCATGTCCCCCCAGCCCCCTCCCCCGTCTTTACCCCCGTGTCTCCCCCCCAGCAACCCCCTCCCCCTTCCCCACCTCCCACTGTCCCCTTCCCGCACTAGCTCCCTCCCCCACCCCCCTTCTCGTCCCACTGTCTACCTCCCCCAACCCCCGTGTCCCCCTCCCCTACCTCCCTCTGTCCCCCACACCCCTCCCCACCTGCCATCCTCCCACATGCTCCTCTTCCCCCCCACTCCCCCCCCGCCCCGTCTGTCCTTCGTCATGAGGAATTAGGGCTGAACGTTTCCAGGCAGCCATAAATACGGGCCCAAAGCACGGCTGACTTCAAACTACCCTTGGTTTGGCCAGCAACCAAGGTCAAGGGTCCCACCCAGCAAACACGGGGCAGGTGCTCAGAGACTACCTAAACCTAGCTCCCTGTGGCGGGCGGACAGGTTGGAGGGCCGTGTCGGCCGGGGCCCAAGGTCAGCTCTTGGGTCAGATCCCAGGAGCCCAGGCCCGACCCCAGGGTGACACACGCTAGGCAGTGGTGGGGGCGGATGCCTGTCGAAGTGGTGACCCTGTCCCCTGTCCCCAGCCTGCCGCATCCGTCACAGACAACTGGAGTCCACGTACCCGCACCTGCCGCCCCACCGCCCCTCGCCTGCCCACACCTGCACCGGCCCCTCACCTGCCCACACCTGCCCCCACCACCACCTCTCACCTACCCATACCCGCACCGGACCCCTCCCAGCCCCTCACCCACCTGAGGCGGCAGCCGGTCCGTGGCTGCCACGATCTGCCACAGGAGCGCATAGTAGGTGCACTGCAGTGCACAGTGGATGACCTACGGGACACAAGACCTGTCATGGAGTTGGGGACACGGACAGGATACCCACCTGCGGACGCTCCTCTGCACAAGACCCCGAGCCCTCACCGGGACCTGCTTCCCGCCCGACCTCTCCCCCCACCCCCAGGACCCTCCTCCCCAGGACCCTTCCTTCTCCCCCAGGACCTCCCGCCTCCCTGCACCTCAGGACCCGCTCTCGCCCCGGCACCCTCCTCCCACCGGCGCCCTCCCCTGACCCCGTGGCCCTCACCTCGGTGGGCATGCTGCCCTGGTGCCTGCGCAGGGTCAGCAGACTGTCCATCTTCTCGTACAGGTTCCAGCTGCTCAGGTCGTGCGTGCTGACCAGAAACGGGGCTCTCAGGGCCCACCTCGGCCCGGGACCCCAGCGTCCCCGAGGTGAGCCGCCCACGCCCGGTCGGCAGCCCCCGGAGCCACAGGACCAACTCCCGGCAGACCGAGGGGCACCCGCCCCAGATGGCCGAGGCGGCCCCTCCGGGACACCGCGGCGCGGGCGTGGCCGAGGCGGTCCCAGCTCCTGCACACGCGGCTCAGGGCCCCAGACGGGCAGGACGGGCTCCCGGGGAACCCGCAGCCACCCGGCCCACCCCGGGGACACCCCTGAGGCTCTGAACCCCCCCTCGCCTCACCCGGGACACAGGAACGCGGCTGAGAGTGAGACAGTGGGCACGTTGCCGGGGGGTCACGTGTGCCCCCCGCCGAGGGAGCCGACCGTGTCACCCCACTCACCTGTAGAAGGCCACCAGCCTCCGCAGCGTCGAGCAGATGCGACCCATCTCGTGGTGTCCCAGGAACTGGCCTTGTTTCTACACAGCAGGGCGAGAGCAAAGGGGTGGCCGCCTGACACGCGTGTCCCGGGCGGGGCTCCTGGGGCCCTGGCTTCCAGCCGGCCCGCCATCCTAGGAGCCTCCTCTCTTGCTACTTCCCGGAAGGCGGCTCTTTAAATTCTCGGATCGGGACGCGGTACCCCAGGCCACTCTGCCTCCAGCCTCGCAGAAAAGGGGGGGGAGGAGGGTGGGACGGTCCCCAAACACGCGTGCGCGGACGCCGAGAAGAACGGAAATGACCCGAGATCCGCCGTCTCCCAGCACTTCAGGCGCGGCCCCGTGAGGAACCCGCTACAGGAACTGGATTTCCCACTTTGCAGCGGGCAGAACACACAGGGGGGCGTGTCGCTGACCCCCAGCCCCCCCCCCTGAAATTCATGGCAGGCCCTCGGCTGGGGGCCGCAAGAGGAACCGGGAGCCCCGCCTGTGGCGACGGGTCCTCAGAAGGAAAGTGCCCAAAGCGGGGCTGGACACCTGGTCCACAGGTCACGTGGCCCTCGGCCCGTCGGTGCCAATAAAGTTTTATCGGCACACGGCCCAGTCACGTGATACGTGTGCGCTCTCGGACAACCCCCCCCCCCCCCGGGAACAGGATGACCCCCCAAAAGTGCTCGCGACGTGGCGCTTTACAGAAACCCTCTGCCCGAGCGTACGCGAGCCACGGCCTCGGTCAGACTGGGTCCTCTGTGGGCTCACGGGGCTCCCCTGGGGGAAAGTGAGGCCCATGTGTGACCCCCCCCCCCCATCTCCCCACTCCCAGGGGACAGAAGCCCCCACCGGAGGTGCGGGGTGAACGGCAGGGGTGCAGAGAACCCACCCTGCGTCCCCAGAGACCAAGAGCCGGTCCCCGGGTTCGCCGGGCCGACCCCCAACAGGCGCCCGACGACGAGACGCCGAGGGCCGAGGCTGAGCGTCCTCGCCGGCGCGTGGCCCGCCTCGGTGGAGGTCTCCCCGCCCCGCGCGACACGCCGCACACCCACGCCCGCCCCCACGGCCGGCACCTCGTGTTGGAGGAACACGTCGAGCAGCGGCGTCAGCGCGTCCACGAGCATGTCCACCAGCCGGCTGCAGGCGGGGGGCGGCCTGGCAGTGGGCGGAGCCCCCCTCGCAGCAGTAGGCGCCGTAGGCGCGGGCACAGGCCTCCAGCACCGCCACGTCCGAGTGCCGCTGCACGAGGCAGTCCAGCTCCAGCAGGGCCGAGTCCAGGTACTGCGGGCGGCGGGGGTGGGGGGCAGACGACCACTCAGGGACCGTGGCACCGGGCCGACGGGAGAGGTGGGGGGGGGGCCGGGGGTCGTGGCACCGAGGGAAGGGTCGGGAGGTCGTGGGGTCATGGCAGTGAGGGGAAAGGTTGGGGGTCATGGCACCGAGGGAGAGAGGTCAGGGAGGTCATGGTCAGGGGGTCATGGCACCGAGGGGAAAGGTAGGGGAGGTCATGGGGTTGAAGGGGGAAAGATCCGGGGTCAGGGGGTCATGGCACCGAGGGAAGGGTCGGGAGGTCGTGGGGTCATGGCAGTGAGGGGAAAGGTCGGGGGTCATGGCACCGAGGGAGAGGGGTCGGGGAGGTCATGGTCAGGGGGTCATGGCACCGAGGGGAAAGGTAGGGGAGGTCATGGGGTTGAAGGGGGAAAGATCCGGGGTCAGGGGGTCATGGCACCGAGGGGAAGGGTCAGGAGGTCGTGGGGTCATGGCAGTGAGGGGAAAGGTTGGGGGTCATGGCACCGAGGGAGAGGGGTCGGGAGGTCGTGGGGTCATGGCACCGAGGGGGAGAGGTCAGGGAGGTCATGAGGTGGAGGGAGAAAGATCCGGGGTCAGGGGGTCATGGCACTGAGGGGAAAGGTCGGGGAGGTCATAGAGTCAAGGAGGAAAGTGCCGGGGAAAGGTCAGGCCATTGAGGGGGGAAAGCCTGGGGATGCCTGGGTCAAGGGGAAAGGTCATAGTTCAGAGGGTTGAGGGATAAAGGGCCAGGGAGAAGGTCAGAGGTTAGGGGAGGAGGTTAGGAGCCAAAAGAAAGGGCCAGGTGGGGTCAATGAGGGGAACATGGGGCCAAGAGGTAGAGGTCACGGGAACTGTGAGTCTAGGTGTCTGGACCCTCCCACCACTATGGGTGATGGCTGCACCTGCGGTGTGGACAGCGTGGGCGGAATGTTCCAGTAGCCGCCTGGGCCCCCAGGGTCCCCCTCAGATCCCACCTCTCCTGCCCCCCGCCCCGACCGTACCCACACGCAGGGCACAACACACAAGCTCCCGGGGGCTTTACCAGTTTCTGTGCCCACGGTCACCCTGACGACCAGACCCCAGGGCGCCACCCAGAACCAGGCATCTGACCTTCACGCAATGAAAACTCGAGACAGTGGTCGGTGCCTCTGTCTTCACAGCCCTGCCGGTCCTGCCCTGTCATCGGGCCCCACCACCCACCTCGAACTGCAGGGAGGCATTGACCAGGTGACCCAGACACCCCCAGACAGGGCCCGGGCCACCGCCCTGGACAGGGGGACGCTCCACCAGCACAGACCAGCACGAAAGAGCAGCCTCGGGGGCGTGACGCCCCAGGCCTTGGGAAGGTGGCAGGACACAGGGACAGACGATGTGGTGGCCGCCGTGCCCCACGCCTGAAGCCTGGGGAGGGGGAAGGCGGCCCCCACGGGCAGAATGCAGGGGGGAGGGGCGGAGTCCCGTGACTCACCGAGCCCAGGCCGTCCTTGTCATACACGTCCAGGTTGCAGTACTGCGGGATCTGCAGGAGGGGCGTCACCTTCTCCTTGTCCGCGGCAAACTGCCCACAGAGCAGGTGTGAAGGGGGCCTTCCTGGCCTCCCCGCGCGCCCGCCGCCTCCCCGCGTCCCCGCCCCGGGACCTTCCCCGCTCCGCACCTTGGACAGCAGCTGGGGCAGCACCTTCACAAAGTGTCGGCTCATGCTGGCACGCTCACGCCAGCGGCGGGTCCCGTCCACCTCCCTGGCGGCCTGTGGGCAGAGCGAGCGTGGCCTGAGCCCACGGCCGACCCGTGTGAGTCTCATGGTGGCCCTGGGACCGGCTAACACGGGCCCAGATCACACCCAGGCAGCGCTGCCCCCACATCACAGGTCTGGCTCCAGATTGCTACTCTGGGGTTTTGTTCCAGATACGCTAGTTCACGTGCGTGGAAACCGTCAAGAAAAACTGAGTCGTCTCCCCCCAGTTCATGCCTTACGGCGCACCCTCATCCAGTAGGACTGGGGTGTCGTTAAAAAGAGACATCAGAGAACAGAGCCAGACACATGCACAGGGGAGAACATGACAGCCACGTGAAAATAGAAGCAAGGACAGCAGGGATGTGGCCAAAAGCCCAAGGATGCCTGGAGCCCCAGAGGCTGGAAGAGGCAGGAAGGACCCTCCCCTGGAGCCTCTGGAGGGAGCACAGCCCTGCCTGGATCTCCGTGCCCTGCCCCTCCTGGGTCTCAGGGGTCCTGCCCTGCCTGGATCTCAGGAGCCCTGTCCCTCCTGGATCTCCGTGGTCCTGCCCTGCCTGGATCTCAGTGGCCCTGCCCTGCCTGGATCTCAGTGGCCCTGCCCCTCCTGGATCTCCGTGCCCTGCCCCTCCTGGATCTCAGTGGTCCTGCCCTGCCTGGATCTCAGGAGCCCTGTCCCTCCTGGATCTCCGTGGTCCTGCCCTGCCTGGATCTCAGTGGCCCTGCCCCTCCTGGATCTCAGTGGCCCTGCCCTGCCTGGATCTCAGTGGTCCTGCCCCTCCTGGATCTCAGAGGCCCTGCCCCTCCTGGATCTTTGGCCCTGCCCCTCCTGGATCTCAGTGGTCCTGCCCTGCCTGGATCTCAGTGGTCCTGCCCTGCCTGGATCTCAGTGGTCCTGCCCCTCCTGGATCTCAGGGGTCCTGCCCTGCCTGGATCTCAGCGGCCCTGCCCCTCCTGGATCTCAGCGGCCCTGCCCTGCCTGAATCTCAGTGGCCCTGCCCCTCCTGGATCTCAGTGGCCCTGCCCTGCCTGAATTTCAGTGGCCCTGCCCTGCCTGGATCTCAGTGGTCCTGCCCCTCCTGGATCTCAGTGGCCCTGCCCTGCCTGAATCTCAGTGGCCCTGCCCCTCCTGGATCTCAGTGGCCCTGCCCTGCCTGGATCTCAGTGGTCCTGCCCCTCCTGGATCTCAGCGGCCCTGCCCTGCCTGGATCTCAGTGGCCCTGCCCCTCCTGGATCTCAGTGGCCCTGCCCTGCCTGAATTTCAGTGGCCCTGCCCTGCCTGGATCTCAGTGGTCCTGCCCTGCCTGGATCTCAGTGGCCCTGCCCTGCCTGAATTTCAGTGGCCCTGCCCTGCCTGGATCTCAGCAGCCCTTCCCTTCCTGGATCTCAAGGGTCTTGCCCTGCCTGAGTTTCAGTGGTCCTGCCCTGCATGGATCTCAGTGGTCCTGCCCCTCCTGGATCTCAGGGGTCCTGCCCTGCCTGGATCTCAGCGGCCCTGCCCCTCCTGGATCTCAGCGGCCCTGCCCTGCCTGAATCTCAGTGGCCCTGCCCCTCCTGGATCTCAGTGGCCCTGCCCTGCCTGAATTTCAGTGGCCCTGCCCTGCCTGGATCTCAGTGGTCCTGCCCCTCCTGGATCTCAGTGGCCCTGCCCTGCCTGAATCTCAGTGGCCCTGCCCCTCCTGGATCTCAGTGGCCCTGCCCTGCCTGGATCTCAGTGGTCCTGCCCCTCCTGGATCTCAGCGGCCCTGCCCTGCCTGGATCTCAGTGGCCCTGCCCCTCCTGGATCTCAGTGGCCCTGCCCTGCCTGAATTTCAGTGGCCCTGCCCTGCCTGGATCTCAGTGGTCCTGCCCTGCCTGGATCTCAGTGGCCCTGCCCTGCCTGAATTTCAGTGGCCCTGCCCTGCCTGGATCTCAGCAGCCCTTCCCTTCCTGGATCTCAAGGGTCTTGCCCTGCCTGAGTTTCAGTGGTCCTGCCCTGCATGGATCTCAGTGGTCCTGCCCCTCCTGGATCTCAGGGGTCCTGCCCTGCCTGGATCTCAGCGGCCCTGCCCTGCCTGGATCTCAATGGTCCTGCCCCTCCTCAATCTCAGCAGCCCTGCTTTGCCCGGATCTCAGCGGTCCTGTCCTCGTGGATCCCAGTGGCCCTGCCCTGCCTGGATCTCAGTGGTCCTGCCCCTCCTGGATCTCAGTGGTCCTGCCCTGCCTGGATCTCAGTGGCCCTTCCCGTCCTGGATCTCAGGGGTCCTGCCCCTCCTGGATCTCAGGGGTCCTGCCCCTCCTGGGTCTCAGTGGTCCTGACCCTCCTGGGTCTCAGTGGTCCTTCCCTGCCTGGATCTCAGTGGCCCTGCCCCTCTTGGATCTCAGCGGCCCTGCCCCTCCTGGATCTCAGTGGTCCTGCCCTGCCTGGATCTCAGTGATTTGACCCTGTCTGGATCTCAGCGGCGCTGTTCCTGCTCAGTCTCCGTGGTCCTGCCCCTCCTGGGTCTCAGTGGCCCTTCCCTGCCTGGATCTCAGTGGCCCTGCCCCTCCTGGATCTCAGTGGTCCTGCCCCTCCTGGGTCTCAGTGGTCCTGCCCTGCCTGGGTCTCAGCGGCCCTTCCCGTCCTGGATCTCAGTGGCCCTGCCCTGCCTGGATCTCAGTGGTCCTGCCCCTCCTGGATCTCAGGGGTCCTGCCCCTCCTGGATCTCAGGGGTCCTGCCCTGCCTGGATCTGGCCGGCCCTGCCCTGCCTGGATATCAGACTCCTCTTCTCCAGAGCTGGGGCAGGACGCCCAACCCCTGTGGTCCTAGGTCCCCCCGGGTGTGATCTTCCGTCCCGGCAGCACCAGAGACCCACACAGAGACGATTCGGGGGCTGGCTGACACACTGCCGTGTCCGGTGTGAACCAGGCGGGGGGGACCGTGGGGTGCCCCGCCCCGGGGAGGCGGACGGCTCACACGGGAACAGCTGGCAGAGGGCTGGTAGCGGCAGGAGGGGCGGGCAGGAGCTGGGAGGCACAGTCAGCGAGACCTACCTGGGTGGCCGGGAGCCCCGCCCGCAGAGCCAGCGGCCCAGTGAGCAGCTAGCGTGCCAAGCACAAGGCAGCAAGCGATCGCGCGGCCGCGCGGGTGGGGGTGGGGGAGCCCCGCGAGCCCGAGGCCGCAGCGGGCACCCCCAGAGCCCCGGCACTGACAGCAAGGGCGCAGCAGCCACAGCGCAGCGGTCAGCACAGGGGACGAAGCGCATCCGGGCGGGGGCGGGGGTGGCACTGACTCTCTTGCCCAGTTCGCGGCCAGCAGGGGGGTGGCCCTCTGCGGCCTGTCGCACGGCGGCCACGAGGATCTCGATGAGGACTCTCTCCTGCTGGCTCGTCAGCGCTGCAAGGAGACGGGGTCCGGTCAGCGCCCTCCGAGCCTCACGGGGACACACGGCGCTCTGGCCGCCGCAGGGCTCTGAGGGGCCTCGGGGAGCCCGGCGCGGGGCGAGCGTGGTGGGGCCCCCGGGCACGGCCACAGGCCGACGGCTCGTGGGCTCAGGGACACACAGACCAGAGCCCCCGGGGCCAGCCCTCTGCTCAAACCGCACTCAAAGGGACCCCCTGTCACCCGTTCAGGTCAACGTGGGACCTGGCGCTGGCCCGGGCTGGGACAGACGCACACGTCCTCAGGGCAGCACCCGACGGGACCGCAGACCGGGGTTCACCTGGCTTTGCCCCAAAATGCTAGCACGCGGGTCTAAAACCATCCAGCTGACCACACGTCTGCTCACGGAGCGTTCTGCACTGGCTTTCGCTCCAAAGTCACACCCACGCGGAGCCTCACAAAGGGACCTTGTGGGAAAATCGAATCTTTGCACATGTGATTAAGTGAAAGACCCGAGACGAGGTCAGCCTGGATGAGGGTGGCCCTAACCACAGTGACAAATGTCCTTATAAGAGACAGAAAACGACACAGACACAGAAGAAGCCCTGTGGAGGCGCGGGGACAGACGGGAGGGACGCGGCCACGAGCCCAGGGGCGCCTGGAGCCCCAGAAGCTGGAGGAGGCAGGAAGGACCCTCCCCTGGAGCCTCTGGAGGGAGCACAGCCCTGCCTGGATCTCCGTGGCCCTGCCCCTCCTGGGTCTCAGGGGTCCTGCCCTGCCTGGATCTCCGTGGCCCTGCCCTGCCTGGATCTCAGTGGCCCTGCCCTGCCTGGATCTCAGTGGTCCTCCCCTGCCTGGGTCTCAGCGGCCCTGCCCCTCCTGGATCTCAGTGGCCCTGACCCTCCTGGATCTCGGTGGCCCTGCCCCTCCTGGATCTCAGTGGTCCTGCCCTGCCTGGATCTCAGCGGCCCTCCCTGCCTGGATTTCAGTGGCCCTGCCCATCCTGGATCTCAGCGGCCCTGCCCTGCCTGGATCTCAGTGGTCCTGCCCCTCCTGGATCTCCGTGGCCCTGCCCCTCCTGGGTCTCAGGGGTCCTGCCCTGCCTGGATCTCAGTGGCCCTGCCCTGCCTGGATCTCAGCGGCCCTCCCTGCCTGGATTTCAGTGGCCCTGCCCATCCTGGATCTCAGTGGTCCTGCCCTTCCTGAACCTCAGAGACCCTGCCCTGCCTGGATCTCAGGTGTCCTGCCCCTCCTGGATCTCCGTGGTCCTGCCCCTCCTGGGTCTCCGTGGTCCTGCCCCTCCTGGGTCTCAGTGGTACTGCCCCTCCTGGATCTCCGTGGTCCTGCCCTGCCTGGATCTCAGTGGCCCTGCCCCTCCTGGATCTCAGTAGCCCTGCCCCGCCTGGATCTCATGGGTCCTGCCCCTCCTGGGTCTCAGCGGTCCTGCCCTGCCTGGATCTCAGCGGACCTGTCCCACCTGGACCTCAGTGGCCCGGCCCTGCCTGGATCTCAGCGGTCCTGCCCTGCCTGGATCTCAGTGGCCCTTCCCTGCCTGGATCTCAGTGGCCCTGTCCTGCCTGGATCTCAGCAGCCCTGCCCCTCCTGGGTCTCAGTGGCCCTGCCCCTCCTAGATCTCAGAGGTCCTGCCCCTCCTGGATCTCAGCGGTCCTGCCCTGCCTGGGTCTCAGTGGCCCTGCCCCTCCTGGATCTCAGTGGCCCTGCCCCTCCTGGGTCTCAGTGGCCCTGCTCCTCCTGGGTCTCAGCGGCCCTGCCCCTCCTGGGTCTCAGTGGCCCTGCCCCGCCTGGATCTCAGTGGCCCTGCCCCTCCTGGGTCTCAGTGGCCCTGCCCTGCCTGGGTCTCAGTGGCCCTGCCCCTCCTGGATCTCAGAGGTCCTGCCCCTCCTGGATCTCAGCGGTCCTGCCCTGCCTGGGTCTCAGTGGCCCTGGCCCTCCTGGATCTCAGTGGCCCTGCCCCTCCTGGATCTCAGCGGCCCTGCCCCTCCTGGGTCTCAGTGGCCCTGCCCCTCCTGGATCTCAGAGGTCCTGCCCCCCCTGGATCTCAGCGGTCCTGCCCTGCCTGGATCTCAGACTTCTGGTTTCCAGACCTAAGACAGGATGGACTCGCATTTAACTCCTGGGTTTGAGATCACGTGTCACAGCCAGCCTGAGAATGTCACACATGGGTCTCGTGCCTAGTCTGTCATGTCCTGGAGCTAGCCCTATGAGCCCAGGCAGAGCAGGAGCAGGCACACAGTCAGAGCCAAGAAACACAGACCGCACGGCTGGGCCCCAGAGATTTCAGTCAGAGGAAAGGAGGCATCCCCATGACAAAGAGACAGGCCCCTTCAGGGACCCCAAGGAGCACGGTCAGAGCTGCGGGTCCCTCCGGGAACGTGACAGGCCTGGGCTACGTCCTAAATGGCACCGGGACTCCTGGCTGTGGCCGACGACAGCTGTGTCTGCCGAGGGGAGTTTGGCAGGGAGGACGGGCTGTCTCCTGGGCCCGGAGGGGCAGGCGAGGGCACCCCAGCTGCTCGGGGGCTCATCCATCCGCTGGGCACTCTGCCCACCCTGCACCCTGACTCTGGGGGACGGGCTGTCTCCTGGGCCCGGAGGGGCAGGCGAGGGCACCCCAGCTGCTCGGGGGCTCATCCATCCGCTGGGCACTCTGCCCACCCTGCACCCTGACTCTGGGGGACGGGCTGTCTCCTGGGCCCGGAGGGGCAGGCGAGGGCACCCCAGCTGCTTGGGGGCTCATCCATCCGCTGGGCACTCTGCCCACCCTGCACCCTGACTCTGGGGGACGGGCTGTCTCCTGGGCCCGGAGGGGCAGGCGAGGGCACCCCAGCTGCTCGGGGGCTCATCCATCCACTGGGCACTCTGCCCACCCTGCACCCTGACTCTGGGGGACGGGCTGTCTCCTGGGCCCGGAGGGGCAGGCGAGGGCACCCCAGCTGCTCGGGGGCTCATCCATCCGCTGGGCACTCTGCCCACCCTGCACCCTGACTCTGGGGGACGGGCTGTCTCCTGGGCCCGGAGGGGCAGGCGAGGGCACCCCAGCTGCTCGGGGGCTCATCCATCCGCTGGGCACTCTGCCCACCCTGCACCCTGACTCTGGGGGACGGGCTGTCTCCTGGGCCCGGAGGGGCAGGCGAGGGCACCCCAGCTGCTCGGGGGCTCATCCATCCACTGGGCACTCTGCCCACCCTGCACCCTGACTCTGGGGGACGGGCTGTCTCCTGGGCCCGGAGGGGCAGGCGAGGGCACCCCAGCTGCTTGGGGGCTCATCCATCCGCTGGGCACTCTGCCCACCCTGCACCCTGACTCTGGGGGACGGGCTGTCTCCTGGGCCCGGAGGGGCAGGCGAGGGCACCCCAGCTGCTCGGGGGCTCATCCATCCGCTGGGCACTCTGCCCACCCTGCACCCTGACTCTGGGGGACGGGCTGTCTCCTGGGCCCGGAGGGGCAGGCGAGGGCACCCCAGCTGCTCGGGGGCTCATCCATCCACTGGGCACTCTGCCCACCCTGCACCCTGACTCTGGGGCCCGGGCTTTGGGCTTCCGTGGCTTCCCGGGCTGATCCTCTTATGGGAAGTCAGTCTGTGGCCCTCGTCCTGTGGGCCCCACACTAGAGCCCTGTGACACCCCAGCCTCGAGGCCTGAGGACCCCCCACCGCGGGAAGGCACGGGTATGCTCCCCAAGCAGCCACTCGGGGAGCGGGTGCGGCACAGGAGGCTCGACAGGGCCGTGTCACTGCCTGTGTGGACAGACGCTTGGCAGGACGGAGACCCGGGGGGCAGCGGGACATGGGGAGGAGGGAACAGTGAGACACCAGGAGGGGACAGCAGGACACGGGGGGGCACAGCAAGGCACAGAGGAATAGGGATGTCAGGACACGGGACAGCACGACAGGGGAGACGGCAGGACACGGGGGACAGCGGGACACGGGGGCAGCAGGACACAGCAGTTGGTGGGTCACAAAGGAACAGGGACGGCACGACACGGGGACAGCGGGACACGGGGACAGCGGGACACAGGACACAGGGACGGAAGGACACGGGGGGACAGCGGGACACGGGGGACAGCGGGACACAGGGACGGAAGGACACGGGGGACAGCGGGACACGGGGGCAGCGGGACACAGCAGCCACTGGGTCACAGAGGAACAGGGACGGCAGGACGGGGGGATGGTGTGCCTGGCAGGGACGGCCGGGAGGCCAGCGGGATCGCTGGCCCCCATCCACGACTCAGAGCCGGCCTCTGGCCACGCTCACCTTGGCGCCCGCCACGTGGCTCCAGCAGCAGGGCCGTCATGCACTCCCAGTTCCGGACCAGGGCGGGCGCCGCGTCCCACAGGCCGTCCACCAGGTATGGGACGTGTCTGTGGAACTGACAGGGACGGGCCACACGTGTAAAGTCGTGACGACGCGGAAGGAAAGACACGATGATGTTACAGGAGCACGCGATACGTGGCACGGGGGACACTGAGGGAGGACACAGGGCACGTGTGATGACACAGGCAGGGGGACGTGTGGGGACGCAGGGGGACACATGACAACACGACGTAGAAGGAATGCGTGACAAGGGCGAGGAGGATACGTGACAACACGGGGGGGACACGTGACGACGGGGGACGCGTGGTGACACAGGACACGTGACGTGAGGGGCATGCGATGACAGAGGGGACTCGTAATGACACAGGCAGACACCTGATGACACAGGGGACGTGTGACAACCAGGGGTGGACACGTGGTGACACCTGGTGGAGGGGACACGTGAGGACATGGGCAGGAACAGCCCCCTTCCCGACCCACCCGTGTGGTGGACACGTGAGGACAAACGGGGACACCCACCCAGAGCCCCGACGCCCGTGTGCCCACGGCAGGCGTTCACACAGGAAGCAAGCCCCGCATCAGCCCGACACCGGACGCAGGACGCGGCACGGGACACGGGGCGTGGGACACGGGACGTGGCGTGCAACGGGGGCTGCAGGACACGGGTCCAGGTCCCTCCCGTGACTCGGACAACCCGGCCCCGGGCCCTGTGCTGCCACACCCTCACCTCGCCCTGCAAGTAGAAGTCGATGAGCGTCTTCATGTTCTGGATGTTTCTGTCAAACTCGTCGGGAGGGTTTTGACCAAAGAAACCTTCTTGGGGCGGAGGGGCCAGGAGCCTAGTGGGTTCAGAAAGAGCGACCCCAGCATCAGCCTGGACGGGGGGCTCCCCGCACCTGCTGGTGCCCGAGGTCCCGTGGCTCCCTGCACACACACGTGCAACGGAGGGAGCTGGGGAGCAGGCACGCCGGGAGGCCGCGGGCGCAGGACACGGCCCAGGGAGGAAAGCTCTAGAATGACTTCTGTCTGTCCGACCCACTGCCAGCTCAGGCCAGCACTGCAGTGGGAACAGACAACAGGACTGCCCCCTGTTGCCGCACGTCAAACCCCCCAAGGACGCGGACCCTCGCCTGAACGCAGACCCGTTAGGGAGGGCGAGACAGCCAGGTGGCCCAGGACAGGACCTCAGGCCGGGGGGGCCTCCAGGGGGCCTCTACCACCTGGTCAGACCAATGCGGGAAGGGGCGCGCCTGTAACGCGGATCAAGTCCATCTACCCCCAGCCACGCGCGTCCTTTGCGCTGACGTTTCCATCCATCCTGTCCTGTGCCTCGGGGCCCACACCTGCTGTCCTGTGCAAGCCCCTGCTCAGGCCCCTGCTGTTCCCCTGGTCCCTGGGGCCTCCCGCTGCCCTCCCCCCCACCCCGAAACATCACGGTGACATCACAGCCCTGGAGACACCGTCACGTGTCCCGGCCTTACCTCTTACAGATGAGCTCGCCCGCGGCGGTCGCCATGGGCCTGTAGGCCGCGTACACGAACTGGAACAGGAAGACGTACTCCATGGATGAGAACACGCCCACGTAGTGCCTGAGGGGAGACGCGCGTCAGTCCGGGGCCCGTGCACGCGGGACACGGCCACAGGCGCCTGTCCCCGCGGAGAGCGAAGGGAGGCTCTTCGCTAAATCGAGGGCCCCAACCTCGGCTTCTCCTAGACGTGCCCCCCGCCCCTGCAGTTCCTGCCGGACCGAGCTCCCCTGGGGCGGCCCACGTCCCGGGACAGGAGCTGAGGCCACGCGAGAAGGACCCACGTGAGCCAAGACGACGTGAGCAGCCTCCTGGGAAGGCCTCCCCCCTGCAGGGCCTCCGTGTCTGGGTTCCTTCCCCTCCAGCCAACTGCTAGCCCCAAAGGAAGGGAAAACCACTCTGTCCTCTCCCACGTGTGCACCTGAGCCACCTGTCACCTGACCCTCCCCAGGAGCAGTGCTCTTGACTCCAAGCAGGCAACCGAGAGTGGGCGCACACGCAGGGGCAGAGGGAGACCCCGTGGGGGCCCACACGCAGGGGTGCACATGGAGAGGCGGCGGACGACCCCACGGGCGTGCACACGCAGGGGCGCATACACAGGGGCAGCGGGCGACCCCGCAGGGGTGCACACGCAGGGGCGCATACGGAGAGGCAGGAGGCGACCTTGCGGGGGCGCACACGCAGGGGCGCGCATACGGAAAGGCAGGAGGCGACCCCGCAGGGGCGCACACGGAGGGGCGCATACAGAGAGGCAGGAGGCGACCCCACGGGGCGCACACGCAGGGGCGCATACAGAGGCAGCAGGCGACCCCACGGGGGCGCACTTGGAGGGGCAGCGGGCGACCCCACAGGGGTGCACACGCAGGGGCGCATACGCGGGGGCTGCGGCGCACACACGGGCGCATACGCAGGGGCAGCAGGCAACCGCGTGGGACGCACACGCAGGGGCAACTATGCAGGGCCAATCACTGATGCGCAGCAGGCGGGCACACAGGGGGCGACCACGGACGGGAGGCAGATGTCCACAGGCACCCATACTGGGAGCAGTCAGGGGATGAGTGGGGGACACCCCTGACACCACCTGGGAGGATGTCACCAGCGTGACCCTTTATCCAAACGCATCCAGTGAACCCGCGTGAGCAGAACACAGCGATGTGCAAACACAGCCGCAGGGACGTTCCCACACCGGCAGAAACACAGGCCTACCCGCCTCCCGGTCTGGGCTTTGAACGGTGGTGGACGACCTCTGATGCCTGGGGGACAACCCCGGGGGACGCCTGCGTTTGTCCTCGGGGTTCTGGTCACACAAGGAGCACCCTTGGGGGGTCCAAGTCAGCCCTGAGCTTGATTTGTCCAAGTCAAACCCCAAAGCCGCCTGGTTCTGTGCAACGTGGGGCACACGGGCTCTGCCCACGACCGAGCCTAGTTAGCGGGTGCCCACCCACGACTCGGAACGTGGCTGCGGCCCCAGGACCTGGGAGGGGGACTGCCCAGGGTATGAAAAGATGGACGCCTCAGCTGGGAGTCAAGCCGGGCCACGTGAACTGCCTCCACGTTTTGTTGCGTGGACCTTCGAGTGATTAGATGTGGCCCACCACACTGGGGAGGACAATGTGCTTTACTGATCTGGGGATTCACGTGTTAACCCATCTGGGGAACTCCTCACAGATTTTCTGGAACCACGTGGGAGCTGCCCCCTCCAACCACGTCAGCAGTCAGGCTGACAACACGGCATCACCCTTCGACACTTCCTCGTGAGAGCGTGGCTTCTGACCATCGACTCATCGCAGACCGTCACTGACTGCAGGAAGCCAGACACACGTGGTATGCCACGTCAGAGCCTGTTCCGTGTGTCAGTGTCCGCTGGCGGGTGGGGGGAGGGGGTGGGGGGAGGGGGCGGCTGGGGAGCAGACGGGAGCTCAGGTCCCCACCCGGGGGGCTTTTGCATACACGTGTGGGAAGCCACACGGGTAAGAGCTTCTCCGAGTCAGTATCAGGGGACACGCGGCCCTGCGGCCCGCCTGCAAAGCACCCTGGACAGGAGTCCACGCAGACACGCGTTCGCGAACTGGGTCACTGACCCAGATCGTGGCACTTGTGTGGGCTGGCTCTGGCCAGACGGCTCCCTTGTAAAATACGCCACCTTATCACCCAGCCACTGCCCTTGGGCGGCGGCGCAGGACGGGTGGGTGCCGGGTGGTCCCGGCCACTGGCGGGACCTCCGCGCAACACACGGGAAGTCTGGTGCTCGTGCTCGTCCCCGTCTCTGGCTGCGACAGCCTCCGTCCGTCTGGGCCGCGTCGGGGTGCACACCCAGGGAGGGTCGGGCGCCCACCAGGGCCCCACTCCGTCCTCCGCACAGGGCGGACAGACGGCACCACGCTGGCCTTCAGGGCACGGGACGTTCCCACGGCACCAACCACGGCATTTAGGCGTGGCGGCCCAGTGGGAGGTCGCGTCCCCACGTCCCCCGTTCCAGAGACGTCTCACATCAATGTCTGACACCTGACTCGACGAGGCGGCTGTCACCTGCAGTGTGTATCCAGCCCAAGTGCACGCGGGGACCCGGGAGCTTCCAGAAGGTTCTGAGGACCTGGCCGGGTTGCAGCTGCCTCTTGTACACCAGCACCTTGGCCCCATCAGAGCCCCTGATGCAGGGCAGCGGCAGAAGGGACCCCACAGGGAACCCCCGAGCCCACGAACAGGAAGCCAGGTCCCGACAAGCCCTTGCGTCGCATCGTACGCAAGGGCGCCGGCCACAGAGATCTCCAACTGAGCAGCGGTGCAAACACACCCAAGGATGCGAGCTGACCATCACGCGGCTACGCCGGGGGGGGGGGGGGGGCTGCACACCGCACACGGTCACCCGCGGTCCGCCAGCAGCACACGCGGTCACTGCGCGCCCAGCGCACCCGGCCCGCCGCCCACGTGGCCTGGAAACGCGCTCTGGACGCAGGATTCCGCACGGACGCAGGGCCACGCACAGACACGCACGGACGCACGGTTCCTCACGGACGTAGGGCCACGCACGGACACACGGTTCCGCGCGGACGCAGTGCTCTGCACAGATGCAGGGCCACGCACGGGTACACCCGGCTGCACACGGCCGCAGGGCTACTCACTCGGATATAAGCCGCAGGAGCTGCATGCACTCGGACGTGATCTCCGGCTGCCTGTCCTGGGTCATCGACAGGATTCGTTTCTAGGGGAAGCGAGAGAACACAACAAGCCCGCTTGGTTCCGGCACCGTGGATGGAGGACGCGGCGGGGTGGGGCCGGGCCGTCCCCTCGGGCGGGCGTCCCGCACACCGTGAGGGTCATCGGGCCGCATCCCTGGTCCCCGCAGACGCCGGCAGCGCGCGCACAGTGATGTCACACGGTGGTGACAACCACGTGTCCCCAGAGTTTGAGCGTCCCCAGGCGTCAGCCGCTGATGTGGACCCACGGGGAGACGGAATTCCTCGGCACAGAAATCGGGAGGCAGGAGCCCTGGAGCCTCGAGGCTGCCGGGAAGCGCCCCTGACCACGCCGAGTCTCCGGAAGACGCCAGCCACCTGCGCACCCAGCCCGTGGGGACATGAGCTCCGCAGGACGTGTGCGCCTCCCGCCACGAGCCTCCGCAGCCTTTCTCTCCTACATCGGGGACTTTGCACGACCCTTGCGCTCACGAAGGGGCCGTGGCTCCCGGTCGGCGCACAGGTTGGGCACTGCGCTGTCCTCCATGGGGACTCACCACCACCTCCAGGAGGCCCTCCGTCCGTCCCCGCCCCCCCCCCGTGGACACTAGAGTTCCCCCCTGCACACTTGTAACTGCCCGCGCCTCTCTACGCGTGGCCCGCCCGCGTGGGTTTCCTGCTCACGCCCAGCGGGGGACCCGGACGGGGTCAAGGAAGGCTGCTTTCTCCCACACGCCCCCGGAGGGGGAGACAAACTGCTGGTGCCCCCCCGCCCCACCCCGCGTCGCTGGCTGCACGTTCACCGGCACCAACGTGGCCCGACCCCTGCTCCCAAGCAGCCACGGGGCCCGGTCCGAGTCCCCGACGGCCCTGCCCCGCGGTGGGGAGTCCTCGCCGAGCCCTGCCGTCCACGTCGGGCAGTGGGGCCTCACGCAGCGTCCCGGGTGGTAGCGCGGCCCCCAAATTCAGGAACAGGTTGAGTACAAGTTCACCGTGGGCTCCGGCCCGCATCGTCCCGGGCACTTGCTTCGGTCGCACCGTCCCTGAGCGGCCCTGCACGCGGGGCACGGAGCCTCGCAACCCAGCGGCAGGAGTGTGCCTGCGTCGGGACGGCGGGCGCTGACCCTCCCCGCTCCCACACCCGAAAACACCCGCCAGCACGCGACTGGCCCACCGGGGTGTGCCCACGCTCCGCCCGTGTCACCTGGTGCGCTCTGAAGCGCGGGCGGCTCTCGCCCCGACGGGCCCCGGGAGGAGGGGGGGGGGGCTTCCGGTTCGCGGTCGCAGGACGCGGCCCCAGGCAGCGGAGACGTGGCCGGCGGTCAGAAGCCCCGCGAGCAGCGAGCGGCTGACGGCCGCGGCCCGAGATCCTCACGTCCATGGCGACGCTTCGGGTTGGCGCCCCCGGTGGCCAAGACGCGGAATCTCACTCACCTTGAACTTGTGGAAGAAAAGGCCCAGCTTCATAGCCGACTCTCTCTTCTCGTAGAGCGCCTTCAGGGCCAGGATGCACTTCATCCGCACGCTGGCGTCCTTTAGGACAGAGAAACGGGGCCCGGTCACCACGGAAGGGCAGCCCCCCACCAAGGCTCCCCAGCAGACACACCCCTCGGGCCCTGGGCCTCGCCTTCTGCGTGGGCTGCGCGTGTCGGCAGCCCCCACGCGGCCGGCAAACACGCCCGCAGGGGCGGCACTGCGCGACCCGTGGCCCAGGTTGAAGCCCGCACCCCCAGGACCTCAGGACGGGACTGTGTGCCCCTGGGGTCGAAAATCAGCGGATCAGGAAGATGAAGTCGCTAGAGGGAGCACTGGTTCCATACGACACGGTCCTAACGAGAAGACTGAACCAGCACACGGACCTGCACAGAGCACGACCACCAGAGGGCACAGGGAGGAGCGCACGTCCCACACCCAGGCGCGGGGATCAGGAGCACACAGCCTCAGCCCTGCATGGACCTCAAACCCCCAGCCTCGGCCCTGCCTGGATCTCAGGCCCCCACCTCAGCCCTGCCTGCACCTCAGACCGCTAGAATCAGCCCCGCCTGGATGTCAGACCCCCAGGTTCAACCCTGCATGGACCCCAGACTCCCAAGCTCAGCCCCCACTTGACGTACAGTCCCAGACTCAGCCCCGCTTGGATCTCAGACTACCAGCCTCAGCCCTGCCTGGATGCCACCCTCATGGCCTCCACCCTGCCTGGATCTCAGACTCTTGGTCTCTGCCCAGCCTGGATCTCAGACCCCCCAGACTCGGCCCTACCTGGATCTCAGGCCCCCACCTCAGCCCTGCCAGGACCTCCGACCCCCAGGATCAGCCGTGCCTGGATCTCAGGCCCCCAGACACGGCTGAGCCTCAGGCCCCCAGCCTCAGCCCTGACTGGACATCAGACCCCCAGCATCAGCCCGGCCTGAATCTCAGGCCCGAGCCTCAGCCCTGCCTGAACCTCACAATCCCAGGATCAGCCGTGCCTGGATCTCAGGCCCCCAGCCTTGGCCAACCCTGGATCTCAGGCCCCCATTCTCAGCCCCGCCTGGACCTCAGACTCATATCCTCAACCTTGCCTGGATTTCAGAGTCCCAGCCTCGGCACTGCATGGATCTCAGACTCCCACCCTTAGCCCTGCCTGGATATCAGATTCCTGGCCCCACCCCTGCCTGGATCTCAGACTCCCAGCCTCGGCCCTGCCTGGAAGTCAGACCCCAGCCTCAGCCCTGCCTGGACATCAGAATCCCAGCCTCGGCCCTGCCTGGATCTCAGACCCCCAGTTTCGGCCCAGCCTGGATCTCAAACTGCCAAACACGGCCCAGCCAGGATCTCAGACTCCTGGCCTTGGCCCTGCCTAGAACTCAGACCCCCAGCCTTGGCCCTGCCGGACCTCAGACTCCCAGCCTCGGCCCTGCCTGGATCTCAGACTCCCAGCCTTGGCCCTGCCTGGATTTCAGACCCCCAGCCTCAGTACTGCATGGACCTCACACTCCCAGCCTCAACCCGCCTGGGTCTCAACCTCCCAGTCTCCTCCCTCCTGGATCTCAGACCCCCAGCCACAGCACTTCCCGATTCTCAGAATCCCAGCCTCGGCCCTGCCTGAATGTCAAACTTCCAGCCTCACGCACCCCTAGACCTCACACTCCCCGACTAGGCCCTGCCTGGATGTCAGACCCCCAGGCTCGGCCCAGCCAGGATCTCAGACTCCTGGCCCCACCCCTGCCTGGATCTCAGACTCCCAGCCCCTGCCCTGCCTGGACCTCAGACTCCCAACCTTAGCCCTGCATGGATCTCAGACCCCCAAGCTCAGCCCCTCCTAGGGGTATCAGATTCCCAGACTGAGGCCCTCCTGGACCTCAGACCTCCAGACTCAGCCCTCCCTGGACCTCAGTTTCCCAGTCTCCAGCCCCGCCTGGATCTCAGCCTCCCCACCTCAGCCCTGCCTGGACATCAGACACCCAGCCTCCGCCCTACCTGGATCTCAGAGCCCCAGCCTCAGCCCCACCTAGATCTCAGACTCCCAGCCTCAGCACAGCCTGGACTTCAGACCCCCAGCCTCAGCCCAGCCTGGACATCAGAATCCCAGCCTCGGCCCTGCCTGGATCTCAGACCCCCAGTTTCGGCCCAGCCTGGATCTCAAACTCCCAAACACGGCCCAGCCAGGATCTCAGACTCCTGGCCTTGGCCCTGCCTAGAACTCAGACCCCCAGCCTTGGCCCTGCCGGACCTCAGACTCCCAGCCTCGGCCCTGCCTGGATCTCAGACTCCCAGCCTTGGCCCTGCCTGGATTTCAGACCCCCAGCCTCAGTACTGCATGGACCTCACACTCCCAGCCTCAACCCGCCTGGGTCTCAACCTCCCAGTCTCCTCCCTCCTGGATCTCAGACCCCCAGCCACAGCACTTCCCGATTCTCAGAATCCCAGCCTCGGCCCTGCCTGAATGTCAAACTTCCAGCCTCACGCACCCCTAGACCTCACACTCCCCGACTAGGCCCTGCCTGGATGTCAGACCCCCAGGCTCGGCCCAGCCAGGATCTCAGACTCCTGGCCCCACCCCTGCCTGGATCTCAGACTCCCAGCCCCTGCCCTGCCTGGACCTCAGACTCCCAACCTTAGCCCTGCATGGATCTCAGACCCCCAAGCTCAGCCCCTCCTAGGGGTGTCAGATTCCCAGACTGAGGCCCTCCTGGACCTCAGACCTCCAGACTCAGCCCTCCCTGGACCTCAGTTTCCCAGTCTCCAGCCCCGCCTGGATCTCAGCCTCCCCACCTCAGCCCTGCCTGGACCTCAGACTCCCAGCCTTGCCCCTGCCTTGATCTCAGGCCCCCACCTCAACCCTTCCTGGATCTCAGACCCCCAGCCTCAAACCTGCCTGGATCTCAGACTCCCAGCCTCATCCTGCCTGGATCTCAGACCCCCAACCTCAGCCCTGCCTGGATCTCACACCCCCAGCCTCGGCCCTACCTGGATCTCAGACTCCCATCCTCGGCCCAGTCGGGACCTCAGACTCCCAGCCTCCAAACCTGCCTGGATCTCAGCCTCCCAGCTTCGACTCCTCCTGCATCTCAGACTCCCAGCTTCTGCCCGGCCTGGACCTCAGATTCCCAACCTCAGCCCTGTCTGGATCTGACCCCCAGCCTCGGCCCCACCTAGATCTCAGAGTCCCTGCGTCAGCCCTACCTGGATGTCAGAGTCCCTGACTCAGGCCCTACTGGGCCTCACACTTTCAGCCGCGGCCCTTCCTGGTTTTCAGACCCCAAGCCTCAGACCTGCCTGGATGTCAGCCTCCCAGCCTCAGCCCTGCCTGCATCTCAGACCCCCAGCTTCGGCCCTGCCTGGATCTCAGACTCCCAGTCTTGGCCTCTCCTGGATTTCAGACCCCCAGCCTCAGCACTGAGTGGACCTCACACTCCCAGCCTCCAGACCTGCCTGGATCTCAGGCACCCAGACGCAGCCCTGCCTGAATCTCAGGCCCCCACCTCAGCCCTGCCTGCACCTCAAACCCCCAGCATCAGCCCTGCCTGGATCTCAAACCCCCAGCCTCGGCCGAGGCTCAGGCCCCCAGCCTCAGCCCTGCCTGGATCTCAGGCCCCCACCTCAGCCCTGCCTGCACCTCAGACCGCTAGAATCAGCCCCGCCTGGATGTCAGACCCCCAGGTTCAACCCTGCATGGACCCCAGACTCCCAAGCTCAGCCCCCACTTGACGTACAGTCCCAGACTCAGCCCCGCTTGGATCTCAGACTACCAGCCTCAGCCCTGCCTGGATGTCACCCTCATGGCCTCCACCCTGCCTGGATCTCAGACTCTTGGTCTCTGCCCAGCCTGGATCTCAGACCCCCCAGACTCGGCCCTACCTGGATCTCAGGCCCCCACCTCAGCCCTGCCTGCACCTCAAACCCCCCGCCTCAGACCTGCCTGGATCTCACACCCCCAGCCTCGGCCCTGCCTGGACCTCAGACTCCCAGCCTCAGCCCAGCCTGGATCTCCAACTCCCAGCCTCAGCCCCTCCTGGACCTCAGACCCCCAGCCTCCACCCTGCCTGGACCTCAGACCCCCAGGCTCAGCCCGTCCTGGAAGTCAGAGTCCCACACTCAGGCCCTCCTGGATGTCAGACTTCCATTCTCAGCCCTCCCTGGACCTCAGTTTCCCAGTCTCCAGCCCCGCCTGGATCTCAGCCTCCCCACCTCAGCCCTGCCTGGACATCAGACACCCAGCCTCCGCCCTACCTGGATCTCAGAGCCCCAGCCTCAGCCCCACCTAGATCTCAGACTCCCAGCCTCAGCACAGCCTGGACTTCAGACCCCCAGCCTCAGCCCAGCCTGGATCTCAGACCCCCAGCCTCGGCCCAGTCGGGACCTCAGACTCCCAGCCTCCAAACCTGCCTAGATCTCAGCCTCCCAGCTTTGACTCCTCCTGCATCTCAGACTCCCAATTTCTGCCCTGCCTGGACCTCAGACTCCCAACCTCAGCCCTGTCTGGATCTGACCCCCAGCCTCGGCCCCACCTAGATCTCAGTGTCCCAGCCCTACCTGGATGTCAGAGTCCCTGACTCAGGCCCTACTGGGCCTCACACTTTCAGCCTCGGCCCCTCCTGGATTTCAGACCCCAAGCCTCAGCCCTGCCTGCATCTCAGACCCCCAGCTTCGGCCCTGCCTGGATCTCAGAGTCCCAGCCTTGGCCCTGCCTGGACCTCAGACCCCCAGGATCACACTGCCTGGATCTTAAACCCCCAGCCTCGGACGAGCCTCAGGCCCGCAGCCTCAACCCTGCCTGGATCTCAGACCCCCAGCCTCCACCCCTCCTGGATCTCAGACCCCCAGCCTCAGCCCTGCCTGGATCTCAGACCCCCAGCCTCAGCTCTGCCTGGACCTCAGAGTCCCAGCCTCGGCCCTGCCTGGATCTCAGAGCCCCAGCCTCGGCCCTGCCTGGACCTCAGAGCCCCAGCCTCGGCCCTGCCTGGATCTCAAAGCCCCAGCCTCGGCCCTGCCTGGATCTCAGAGCCCCAGCCTCGGCCCTGCCTGGACCTCAGAGCCCCAGCCTCGGCCCTGCCTGGACCTCAGACCCCCAGCCTCGGCCCTGCCTGGACCTCAGAACCCCAACCTCGGCCCTGCCTGGACCTCAGAGCCCCAGCCTCGGCCCTGCCTGGATCTCAGAGCCCCAGCCTCGGCCCTGCCTGGACCTCAGAGCCCCAGCCTCGGCCCTGCCTGGACCTCAGAGCCCCAGCCTCGGCCCTGCCTGGACCTCAGAGCCCCAGCCTCGGCCCTGCCTGGACCTCAGAGCCCCAGCCTCGGCCCTGCCTGGATCTCAGAGCCCCAGCCTCGGCCCTGCCTGGATCTCAGAGCCCCAGCCTCGGCCCTGCCTGGATCTCAGAGCCCCAGCCTCGGCCCTGCCTGGATCTCAGAGCCCCAGCCTCGGCCCTGCCTGGATCTCAGAGCCCCAGCCTCGGCCCTGCCTGGATCTCAGTCTCCCAGCCTCGGCCCTGCCTGGACCTCAGACTCCCAGCCTCAGCCCTGCCTGGACCTCAGACCCCCAGGCTCAGCCCCTCCTGCATGTCAGAGTCCCAGAGTCAGGCCCTCCTGGACCTCATACTTCCAGTCTGGGCCCTGCCTGGACCTCAGTCTCCCAGCCTCCAGCCCCGCCTGGATCTCAGCCTTCCCGCCTCGGCCCTGCCTGGACCTCAGACACCCAACCTCGGCCCTACCTGGATCTCAGACCGCCAGCCTCGGCCCCATCTAGATCTCAGACTCCCAGCCTCAGCCCTGCCTAGATGTCAGAGTCCCTGACTCAGGCCCTACTGGACCTCACACTTTTAGCCTCGGCCTTGCCTGGATCTCAACCTCCGAGGCTCAGCCCTACTTGGAACTGAGACTCCCAGCCTCGGCCCCTCCTGGATTTCAGACCCCAAGCTTCAGAACCTCCTGGATCTCAACCTCCCAGTCTCTGGCCAGCCAAGATATCAGAACGCCCACTCGGCCCTGCCAGGATCTCAGACACTCAGCCTAGGCCATGCCTGGATCTCAGCCTCCCCGCCTCGGCCCTGCCTGGATGACAGACACCCAGTCTCGGCCCCACCTAGATCTCAGAGTCCCAACCTCAGCCCTGCCTGGATGTCAGAGGCCCTGACTCAGGCCCTACCAGACCTCACACTTTCAGCTTCGGCCCCTCCCTCCTGGATTTCAGGCCCCAAGCTTCGGCACCTTCTGGATCTCAACCTCCCTGTCTCTCCCAACCAGGATCTCAGAACCCCCACTCATCCCTGCCTGGATCTCAGACCCCCAGCCTCGGCCCTGCCTGGATCTCAGCCTCCCATTTCTTCCCTGCCTGGGCCTCAGAATCCCAGCCTTGGTCCTGCCTAGAAGTAATACCCCAGCCTCAGCCTTGCCTGGATCTCAGCCTCCCAGCCTCATCCTTGCCTGGATCTCAGACCCCCCAACCTCAGCCCTGCCTGGACCTCAGACACCCAGCCTCAGTCCTGCCTGGATCTCAGCCTCCCATTTCTGCCCTGCCTGGGCCTCACAATCCCAGCCTTGGTCCTGCCTAGAAATCAGACCCCAGCCTCAGCCCTGCCTGGATCTCATACTCCCAGTCTCAACCCTGCCTGGATCTCAGACTCCCAACCTCCAGCCCTCCCTGGATCTCAGACTCCCAGCCTCATCTCTGTCTGGACCTCAGACCCCCCAGCCTCAGCCCTGCCTGGACCTCAGACTCCCAGGCTCAGCCCTGCCTGGATCTCAGACTCCCAGTCTCAACCCTGCCTGGACCTCAGATTCCCAACCTCCAGCCCTGCCTGGAACTCAGACCCCCAGTCTCAGCCCTGCCTGGATCTCAGACCCCCTGCCTCGGCCCCACCTGGATGTCAGAGTCCCTGATTCAGGCCCTACTGGGCCTCACACTTTCAGCCTCGGCTTTGCCTGGATCTCAACCTCTCAGGCTCAGCCCTGTTTGGAACTGAGACCTCCAGCCTCCACCCCTCCTGGATCTCAGACTCCCAGCCTCAGCCCTGCCTGGATCTCAGACCTCCAGGTTCAGCCCTGCCTGGACCTCAGACTCCCAGGCTCAGCCCGTCCTGGAAGTCAGAGTCCCACACTCAGGCCCTCCTGGACGTCAGACTTCCATTCTCAGCCCTCCCTGGACCTCAGTTTCCCAGTCTCCAGCCCCGCCTGGATCTCAGCCTCCCCACCTCAGCCCTGCCTGGACATCAGACACCCAGCCTCCGCCCTACCTGGATCTCAGAGCCCCAGCCTCAGCCCCACCTAGATCTCAGACTCCCAGCCTCAGCCCAGCCTGGACTTCAGACCCCCAGCCTCGGCCCTACCTGGATCTCAGACTCCCATCCTCGGCCCTACCTGGATCTCAGACTCCCAGCCTCCAAACCTGCCTGGATCTCAGTCTCCCAGCTTCGACTCCTCCTGCATCTCAGACTCCCAGCTTCTGCCCTGCCTGGACCTCAGACTCCCAGCCTCGGCCCTGACTGGAAGTCAGACCCCCAACCTCGGCCCTGTCTGGATCTGACCCCCAGCCTCAGCCCCACCTAGATCTCAGAGTCCCAGCCTCAGCCCTACCTGGATGTCAGAGTCCCTGACTCAGGCCCTACTGGGCCTCACACTTTCAGCCTCAGCCCCTCCTGGATTTCAGACCCTAAGCTTCGGCACCTCCTGGAAATCAACCTCCCAGCCTCAGCCCAGCCTGGACTTGAGACCCCCAGCCTCGGCCCCACCTAGATCTCAGACTCCCAGCCTCGGCCCTGCCTGGATCTCAGACCCCCAACCTGGACCCTGCCTGGATCTCAGGTTCTAGGCCTCGGCCTTACCTGGACCTCAGACTCCCAGCCTCGTCCCTGCCTAGACCTCGGACTCCTGGCTTTGGCCCTGCCTGGACCTCAGACTCCCAGCCTCTGCCCCTCCTGGATTTCAGACCCCAAGCTTCGGCACCTCCTGGATCTCAACCTCCCAGCCTCGGCCCTGCCTGGATCTCAGACCCCCAGCCTCGGCCCCTCCTGGATTTCAAACCCCAAGCTTTAGCACATCCTGGATCTCAACCTCCCCGCCTCGCACCTGCCTGGATCTCAGACTCCCAGCCTCAGCCCTGCCTGGATCTCAGACCCCCTGCCTTGGCCCCACCTGGATGTCAGAGTCCCTGACTCAGGCCCTACTGGGTCTCACACTTTCAGCCTCGGCTTTGCCTGGATCTCAACCTCCCAGGCTCAGCCCTGTTTGGAACTGAGACCCCCAGCCTTCACCCCTCCTGGATCTCAGACTCCCAGCCTCAGCCCTGCCTGGATCTCAGACCTCCAGCCTCGGCCCTACCTGGATCTCAGACTCCCATCCTCGGCCCAGTCGGGACCTCAGACTCCCAGCCTCCAAACCTGCCTGGATCTCAGTCTCCCAGCTTCGACTCCTCCTGCATCTCAGACTCCCAGCTTCTGCCCTGCCTGGACCTCAGATTCCCAACCTCAGCCCTGTCTGGATCTGACCCCCAGCCTCGGCCCCACCTAGATCTCAGAGTCCCTGCCTCAGCCCTACCTGGATGTCAGAGGCCCTGACTCAGGCCCTACCGGACCTCACACTTTCAGCCTCGGCCCCTCCTGGATTTCAGACCCCAAGCTTCGGCACCTCCTGGAAATCAACCTCCCAGCCTCAGCCCAGCCTGGACTTCAGACCCCCAGCCTTGGCCCTACCTGGATCTCAGACCCCCAGCCTCGGCCCCACCTAGATCTCAGACTCTCAGCCTCAGCCCTGCCTGGATGTCAGAGTCCCTGATTCAGGCCCTACTGGGCCTCACACTCAGCCACGGCCCATCCTGGATTTCAGACCCCAGCTTTGGCACCTCCTGAATCTCAACCTCCCAGTCTCTGCCCAGCCAGGATCAGAACCCCCACTCGGCCCTGCCTGGATGTCAGACCCCCAGCCTCCACCCTTCCTGGATCTCAAACTCCCAGCCTCTGCCCTGCCTGGATCTCACACCTCCAGCCTCTACCCCTCCTGGATCTCAGACCCCCAGCCTTGGCCCTGCCTGGATGTCAGAGTCCCTGAGTCAGGCCCTACTGGTCCTCACACTTTCAGCCTCGGCCTTGCCTGGATCTCAACCTCCCAGTCTCTGCCCAGCCAGGATCTCACACTCCCAGCCTCCAGCACTGGGAGAGATTGTTGCCACGTCATGTGGGGTATTTGTCCTGCCTCACATGCGGATTAATTTAGTGTCCACGCTTAACACAGCCTTGTGCATCTTTATTGTGTTTTTCAAAATGAATTTTAACGCCCCATACCCAACCTGGGGCTGAAACTCAGGACTCCAAAGTCAACAGTCTTAGGCCCCATCAACGGGGCCAGCCAGGTGCCCCCGGAAGATGTGTCTCTTAAGCAGAGAAAATAAACATGCCCCTCCACGGGTGGACTTAGCAACACGGCTTATTTCTGAGCGACCTCTTCCAGCGTTGACATTACCACCCTCCTCAGTGAGTGACAGCACAACCCCCCTGATGGAGAGAAACGCCTCCCGACCGCCCAATCCCAAGTGCAGGGCATGCGGGCGACCTGTCCGCCCCCCACGCCTGTACGAAACCAAGTCCGTCCCTGAGGGATTGTTCCTGGACCTGAGCAGCACTTACAGAGCACACGGCCGGAAGCCGCACACAGGCCCTGGGCCACACACGCGCTCCGCGGTGGGGCGAGGCTTCTCGTGACGACCCGGCCCCAGGCTGCGCCGCGTGGTCCCTGTAGGCCAGCAGAGCCCACGTCCGTCGGCCGCATTCAGGGACACCGCTGCTGGGGACGTCCTGGTAGCCCTTCCCTGGGGCACAGAAGAGGCTCCCGACGCCCGCCCTCCTGAAGGCCGCTCACCCCACCCCATACAGAGCAGAGTGGGGGGGGGGGGGGGTTGACGGGGCAGAGGAGCGAAGCCTCGCTGTGCATCCCGGCTCCCCAGGCGCCAGGAAGCACCCCGGAGGCCACCGCCCGCCCGGAGCTGCGGTCACGGCCGCCCACAGCGCCCCCCCCCCCCCCCCGCCCCGAGGACCTGCGCTGCCCACAACGCTGCCCTGCCCCTGCCCGCCCCTCCTCCCCTCCGCACACGGGCTCCGTTGGCGGATGCCAAGCAGCCCCCCGAGACCCCAGGAAAGTCACTGTATTGCTGCGTCTGCGCTAAGCCAGCTGCACTCAGGCAGCTGCCGAAAGCGGCCAGCCGCCACTCCAGACCAGCGTCCCTGTGCCCGCCAAGGGCAACCGCGAAGGCCCAGCCCCCCAGAAGAACGTGCGTGGAGGCGGGGCCTCCGGGAGGCGCTGCGGCCTTGAGGGCGGAGCCCCCACGACGGGATCACCGTGCTGGTCAACGACGCCCCAGACAGCTCCCTGACCCTCGCCTCCCCCGCGTGGGGAAAACGGCCCGGGGAAGAGGTCCTCTCCAGACCCCGAGGAGGCCGGCCTTGACCTGGGACATCCAGCCCCAGATGGGAGCCATGAACGCGTGTGGTTTACGAGTCCCGGCCGGTGGCGTTCCGTCGCGGTGGCCTGGGCACCAGCACAAGCTCCGGCGGACCGAAGAAACGGTCCGGTGTCCCCCGTCCTGTTACTACCCTTCACCTCAGAGAACATGCCCCGTCTCCACAGGACCGGCCAGCACACGCGACCAGCCACCACCCTGCGATCCACGGCGTGCACACGCAAACGTGCCGTCTGTCCTCACAGCACGATAAAGCATCAAGAGGTAAAACCCAGAGAACGCGGAACCTTACCTAGCGCCTCGCCTGCAACCAGCGCGCAAGCAGTGAGCGCACCACGTGGCGATTCCCCATCCCTGCACACCTGCCCCCTTCCGGCAATGCCCATGAGACAAGAGCCCCAGCTCAGGAGTCAGGAGGAGGAGGGAGAGGAGGAGGAGGGAGGGGGATGGGCAGAGCGGGGGAGGGGGAGGAGATGGAATCAGGAGGAGGAAGGGAGGGAGGGAAGAGAGAGGGGAGGAGGAGGGGGGAGGGATATGGGGAGGGGGAGGGGAGGGAGGGAGAGGGGAGGAAGGGAAGGGGGAGGAGCGGGAGGATTCAGTGGGAGGAGAAGGAGGTGGGGGAGAAGGAAGGGAGGAAGGAGGTGGGGAGGAAGAGGGGAGAGGAGAAGGAGGAAGGAGAGGGGGAGAAGTCAGGAGGGGAGAAGGGGGAGGAGCCAGGAAGAGGAGGGGGGATGAAGGAGGGGGGAGGAGTCAGGAGGAAAGAGGAGGAGGATGAAAGAGGAAGAGGGAGAGGGGAAGGAGGAGGGAGGGGAGGAGGAGAGAGATGAGGGAGAGGAGGAATGACAGGGGAGGAGGAGGGGGGTGAAGGAGAGGGGAGGGAGGGGAGGAAGGAGAGGGGGAGGAAGGAGAGGGGGAGAAAGGAGGAGGGGGGAAGAGGAGAGGGGGAGGAGTCAGGAAGAGGAGGGGGATGAGGAGGGAAGGGAGGAATGAGAGGGGAGGAGGAGGGGGGATGAAAGAGGGGGAGGGGGAAGGGGATGAGGGATGGGAGGAAGGAGAGGAGGGAGAGGGAGGAAGGAGAGGAGGGAGGGGGAGGGAGGGGAGGAAGGAGAGGGGGAGGGAGGGGAGGAAGGAGAGGAGGAGGAGTCAGGAAGAGGAGGGGGATGAGGAGGGAAGGGAGGAATGAGAGGGGAGGAGGAGGGGGGATGAAAGAGGGGGAGGGGGAAGGGGATGAGGGATGGGAGGAAGGAGAGGAGGGAGAGGGAGGAAGGAGAGGAGGGAGGGGGAGGGAGGGGAGGAAGGAGAGGGGGAGGGAGGGGAGGAAGGAGAGGAGGAGGAGTCAGGAAGAGGAGGGGGATGAGGAGGAGGGGGGAATCAGGAGAAGGAGGGAGGAATGAGGGAGAGGAGGAGGAGGGGGAAGGGATACGAAAAGTAGAGAGAAGGGAGGGGGAGGAGAGGAAGGGGAAAGAGAGGAGGAAGGGGGAGGAAGGGGAGGGGGGAGGGTTGGGGAGGATTCAGGGGGAGGAGTCAGGGGAAGGAATGGGAGTCAGGGGAGGAGGAAGCGGGGAAGGTAGTGGGGGGAAGGAGGGGGGAAAGGACGTGTGGGAGGAGGGAAGGGGAATGAGAAGGGAGGGGGAGAGGAGGAGGAGGGGGGAAGAAATAGAGGGAGAGAAGTGAGGAGGGGGGACGAGTCAGGAAGAGGAGGGGGAGGAAGTGGTGAGGGGAGGAGTCAGGAGGAGGAGAAAGAGAGGGGGAGGAGGTGGGGAAAGAGTCAAGAGAGGAGAGGGATGAGGTGGTAGGGAGGAGGAAGGGTGGAAGGAGGAGGAAGGGTGGAAGGAGGAGGAGGAGGGTGCAGGAGAGAAAGGTGATGGGGAGGACTCAGGAAGAGGAGGGGGACGAGGGGAGAAAGGGGAGGGGGAGGAATCAGGGGATGAGTGGGAGGAGAAGGAAGTGGGGGAGGAGGGAGGGGGAGGGGAGAGGAGGAGGAGGGGAGAGGAGGGAGAGAGGAGGAGGAGGAGAGAGGAGGAGGAGGGGAGAGGAGGAGGAGGGGAGAGGAGGAGGAGGAGGAGGGGGAGAGGAGGAGGAGGAGGAGGGGGGAGGAGGAGGAGGAGGAGGGGAGAGGAGGAGGAGGGGAGAGGAGGAGGAGGAGGAGGGGAGAGGAGGAGGAGGAGGAGGGGAGAGGAGGAGGAGGAGAGGGGAGAGGAGGAGGAGGAGGAGGGGAGAGGAGGAGGAGGAGAGGGGAGAGGAGGAGGAGGAGAGGGGAGAGGAGGAGGAGGAGGAGGGGAGAGGAGGAGGAGGAGGAGGGGAGAGGAGGAGGAGGAGGGGAGAGGAGGAGGAGGAGGAGGGGAGAGGAGGAGGAGGAGGGGAGAGGAGGAGGGGAGAGGAGGAGGAGGAGGGGAGGGGAGAGGAGGAGGAGGAGGGGAGGGGAGAGGAGGAGGAGGAGGGGAGGGGAGAGGAGGAGGGGAGGGGAGAGGAGGAGGAGGGGAGGGAGGGAGAGGAGGAGGAGGGGAGGGGAGAGGAGGAGGAGGGGAGGGGAGAGGAGGAGGGGAGAGGAGGAGGAGGGGGGAGGAGAGGAGGAGGAGGGGGGGAGGAGGGAGGAGGGGGGAGGAGGGAGGAGGAGGAGGAGGGAGGAGGAGGGGGAGGGAGGAGAGGGGAGGGGAGGAAGGAGGGGGAGGAAGGAGGGGGAGGAAAGAGAGGGAGAGAAGTTAGGAGGGGGGAGGAGCCTGGAAGAGGAGGGGGTGGAAGTGGTGAGGGGAGGAGTCAGGAGGAGGAGAAAGAGAGGGGGAGGAGGTGGGGAAAGAGTCAAGAAGAGGAGAGGGAAGAGGCGGTGGGGAGGAGGAGGGTGGAAGGAGGAGGAGGATGCAGGGGAGAAAGGTGATGGGGAGGACTCAGGAAGAGGAGGGGGATGAGGGGAGGAATCAGAGGGATGATTGGGAGGAGAAGGAAGTGGGGGAGGAGGGAGGGGAGAGGAGGAGGAAGGGAGAGGAGGAGGAGGGGAAAGGAGGAGAAGGAGGGAGGAGGGTGAGGAGGGGAGGAGGGTGAGGAGGGGAGGAGGGGAGGAGGAGGGGAGGAGGGAGGAGGAGGGGAGGAGGGAGGAGGAGGGGAGGGGAGAGGAGGAGGAGGGGAGAGGAGGGGAGAGGAGGAGGGGAGAGGATGAGGAGGAGGAGGAGGGGGAAGGGGGAGGAGGAGGGGAGAGGAGGAGGAGGAGGGGAGAGGAGGAGGAGGAGGGGAGAGGAGGAGGAGGAGGGGAGAGGAGGAGGAGGAGGGGAGAGGAGGAGGAGGAGGAGGAGAGAGGAGGAGGAGGAGGCGGAGGGGAGAGGAGGAGGGGAGGAGGAGGGGAGGAGGGGAGGAGGAGGAGAGGAGGGAGGAGGAGGGAGGAGGAGGAGAGGAGGGAGGAGGAGGGGAGGAGGGAGGAGGAGGGGAGGAGGGAGGAGTAGTCAAGAAGAGGATGGGGAGGAGTTGGGGGGAGACAAGGCCATCAGGCCCACAACCCAGGAAACACAACCGACGACGGGTGGTCACGAACATTTCTTAGGGCTTCGTCTTGTTTACTTTTCACGAAAAAGGCGTCTATTTGGGAGAACAGACTTGTACTCGTTTCTGTCTGTCCCTGGGACCAGAAACCGCCCAATGTCAGTCGCAGCCGGCGACCGCCAGGCGGGCACGTTTGTTCTGGTGAGATCCGGACGCGCAGGGTCCAGAGCAGGTGTTCCCAAGCAGGCTCGTGTCTGAGGCTCCCTGTGCCCGGCGAGGGACCGTGCCTGTGGCCCCCACCCAGAGCTGGTGGCAGGGGGTGGGGCTGACCTCGAGCACGGTCCCGTGGGCGCGTGCAGCTGCTGGGCCCGGTCCTCAATGTCAGTGCGGGGCCCAGACACACAACCCTGTGTCGCAGGACGGACCCGAGGCAGGGCCACGTCGCCATTTCTCCAGGGGACACGTGAGCCCCTGCGGCCCAGACCCCCTGCGGCCCAGACCCCCTGCTGCAAAATCGCAGCTTGTCGGAAAGACTTCTCTGCAAAGCGGGACTCACGAGACACCGTGCAGGACACGCGTGCTCGCTCCGGGAACCGCCGGACAGGAAAGCGGGCCCGGGGGCCTCCTCGGCGGAGGCGGCAGACCAGCGGAGCGCGGGTACCTTGTCATACAGCATCCAGCCGATGTACTTCAAGTAGTTGTTGTCCAGGAACAGGTCCGGGTAGAGCTTGATCCAGCATCCGAGCTCCGCCACGCAGATCACTCGGATGTCCGAGCTGATGTCGCTGCGGAAGCGAAGCCAGAGCGTCACTGGGACGGCCAGGCCGTGTCGCCCACGCGGCAGGGTGCGCGTGTCGACACGGGGCTGAGCGAGGCCTGGTCACGGGGACAGGTGGGGAAGACGCGCGGCCCCGAGGCCAAGCCTTACCGGTAGCGAGGCACGAACGTCCTCTTGAAGAGCGCGCAGATGATGTTGTCGATGGCCACGGGCTTGCTCTGGTGGAGCGGGGAGAAGGCACGGGGAGCGTCAGGCAGGAGAGGCGGGCTGCGGGCCTCTGCAGAGCTGCGGCCACCAGGCCCAACGCAGCCCGCTGCGTGGCCGCCCCCCACCAGGCATTAGCATCCTCTACGCTGGTGGTTCTGCCCCCGCTGGGACTGCACACCAGCCCGCCGGCCGTCTGTCGCCTGAGCTGCTGGGCGGCTCCGTGCACGCTGGCCTCACGCATGCGCACATATGGGGGCAGGGTGGGGGGTGGTGAAGGGGGGGGTGAAGGGGTGACTGGGAGGGGTGGGGGGTGAAGGCTGGGGGGGAGTGAAGGGGTGAGTGGGGGGAGGTGTAGGGGTGCGTGGTACGGCTGAAGGGGCACCCATGAGGACAAACAGACAAAGGGGAGGGGTGAAGGGAAGGGAGTGAAGGGGTGAGGGGCAGTGCTGAGGGCAAGGCTGAGGAGTTGGGGGTGGTAAAGCAGCGGTGAAGGAGGACAATGGGGTGAGGGGCTGGGGTAAGGGACAGGGGCCACGCGGTAGGGGTGATGGGGGAGGTGGGGCAGGAGCAAAGGGGTGAGGGGCAGGGCAAAGGGGTGGCAGGGTGAGGGGGATGGGGGCAGGGACCAAGGGGTGATAGGCAGGGGTGACACAATGAAGGTGGGGGTATCGGGGGCAGAGGCAAGGGGGTAAGGGGCACAGGGCAGGGGTGAGGGGGCGGGAGGAAGGGCGAGGGGGTGAGGGGCATGGGGCACAGGTCGGGGGGCAGGGGCGAGGGTGAAGGACCCAGGGCCTTGGCGGAGGGGGACAGCGGCGGAGACCCCACGCATGCCCAGCTATCTTCCTGGAGGTGCTCCTGTGCTCTGTGAGCTGTGGATACTGGGCAGCGAAGTGACCTCCCAGGTGCGCAGACCGAAGACCGCGGGGGCGCAGAGGTCGGAGGGACACACGGGCCTCGCACGTGACGCAAGTGAACGCGGTTTGTGCGTAAAAGAATCCATAGGTGTCAAGCCCACAAATGATATCGAGAGACAGACATGTCACTGAGCCGTGACAGGGGATGGGGGTTCACCTGCGTGTCCCCGGGGAGCCAGGGCACACCCCCCCCACGGGCGGCCAGCTGGAACCCGGAACCGGGACGTGGAAGGGGCTGGGGTCACCGCTATGGTTTCTGCACCGCCCTCGCTGCCCTATTATAGAGACCCCAACCCAGGACAATGCTCACACGCCTAGGGGGCCACATGTGGCCGCACGGACGCCCCATGGGCGGAGGCGGAAACCACAGAGGTTGGGGATCAACCCGGCCCAGCCCCAGACCCCGGGCACACGCCTGCCTCCGTTCCTCACTGCCCCCTGCACCCGGCGAGGCCCTCACACCTGGGTCCCCTCCCCCCCTGCACACAGTCACATCCTCACACCTGGGTCCCCTCCCTCCCAGCACGGTGACATCCTCACACCTGGGTCCCCTACCTGCACACAGTGACGTCCTCACACCTGTGTGCCCCCCTCTCAGGTGGCCCCGACCCCCGCCGCTGGCGTCTTCTGCTGGCCCAGCCGGGCATCTGCTGCTGGCCCCGCCCCCGCCGCTGGCGTCTTCTGCTGGCCCCGCCCTCCTTCCGTGGCCCCGCCCCCACTCCTGGCGTCTGCTGCTGGCCCCGCCCTCACATGGCCGCCCCGCCCCCTGCACCTGCTGTCTGCGCTGGTCCAGTACTTCCATGCAGTACTTGTGTTTGCCCTTGAGTTTGGCGATGTTCTCCACCTCGCACAGCCGCTGGGACCTGCGCCTGTTCGTGCAGATGCCCTGGTTCACGCTGGCCAGCGCTGTCAGCAGCTTCATGGCTGCCAAACAGAGCAGGGCTGTGACCCCGGGGCCGTGTCCACGGATCTGTGACCCCGGAGCCCAGCTCACCTCCCACAGGAGCGACCATTCGCAGCAGTACTAAGACAGGGCCTGGGGAGGCCGGCGCTGGAGAAGATGTCCCGTCCTGCCCTTGCTGGGTCACAAGTGTGCAGAGGGTCACCCCCAAACAGCAGCCGTGCACACTGACCCAAAACATGTCTTAGGGTCCCTGGGCACGGACACACCCCACGTCCTACCCAGCTGCAAGATCACATCAGTAGCCCACAGCCAGCACGACTCAACCATGACTCAGCATGCCTCGGAGGGCACACAAGGCCAGCAGACACAGGAACACCACATACCCATGTGGGCCAGCCCTGGGGACCCTCGTGGGGCCAGAGGGACAGGACGTGCCCGGGTGGGGCAGCCCTGGGGACTCTCGTGGGGACTGAGGCACAGCACGTGCCCAGGTGGGCCAGTCCTGGGGGACTCTCATGGGGACTGAGGAACAGCACATGCCCAGATGGGCCTGCGCTGGGGACTCTCATGAGGACAGAGGGACAGGACGTGCCTGGGTGGGCCAGTCCTAGGGGACTCTCATGGGGACAGAGGGGTAGCACGTGCCCAGGTAGGCCAGCACTGGGGACTCTCGTGGGGACTGAGGGACAGCACGTGCCCAGGTGGGCCAGTCCTGGGGGACTCTCATGGGACAGAGGGACAGCACATGCCCAGATGGGCCAGCGCTGGGGACTCTCATGAGGACAGAGGGACAGGACGTGCCTGGGTGGGCCAGTCCTAGGGGACTCTCATGGGGACAGAGGGACAGCACATGCCCAGATGGGCCAGCCCTGGGGACTCTCGTGGAGACAGAGGGACAGGACGTACCTGGGTGGGCCAGTCTTGGGGGACTCTCGTGGGGACAGAGGGGTAGCATGTACCCAGGTGGGCCAGCACTGGAGACTCTCATGGGGACAGAGGGACAGCACGTGCCCGGGTGGGCCAGTCCTGGGGGACTCTCATGGGGACAGAGGGAGAGGACGTGCCTGGGTGGGCCAGTCCTAGGGGACTCTCATGGGGACAGAGGGATAGGACGTGCCTGGGTGGGCCAGCGCTGGGGACTCTCATGAGGACAGAGGGACAGGATGTGCCTGGGTGGGCCAGTCCTAGGGGACTCTCATGGGGACAGAGGGACAGCACATGCCCAGATGGGCCAGCCCTGGGCACTCTCGTGGAGACAGAGGGACAGGACATACCGGGGTGGGCCAGTCCTGGGGGACTCTCGTGGGGACAGAGGGACAGCACATGCCCAGATGGGCCAGCCCTGGGCACTCTCGTGGAGACAGAGGGACAGGATGTACCTGGGTGGGCCAGTCCTGGGGGACTCTCATGGGGACAGAGGGACAGGACATGCCAGGTGGGTCAGCCCGGGGGACTCACATGGGGACAGAGGGACAGCATGTGCCCAGATGGGCCAGTGCTGGGGACTCTCGTGGAGACAGAGGGGACAGGACATGCCCAGGTGGATCAGTCCTGGGGGACTTTCGTGGGGACTGAGGAACAGCACATGCCCAGATGGGCCAGCGCTGGGGACTCTCATGGGGACAGAAGGATAGCACATGCCCAGATGGGCCAGCGCTGGGGACTCTCATGGGGACAGAGGGACAGGACGTGCCTGGGGGGGCCAGTCCTAGGGGACTCTCATGGGGACAGAGGGACAGCACGTGCCCAGATGGGCCAGCGCTGGGGACTCTCATGGGGACAGAGGGACAGGACGTGCCTGGGGGGGCCAGTCCTAGGGGACTCTCATGGGGACAGAGGGACAGCACGTGCCCAGATGGGCCAGCGCTGGGGACTCTCATGAGGACAGACGGACATGACGTGCCTGGGGGGCCAGCCCTGGGGGCTCTCATGGGGACAGAGGGATAACACGTGCCCAAGTAGGCCAGTCCTAGGGGACTCTCATGGGGACAGAGGGACAGCACATGCCCAGATGGGCCAGCGCTAGGGACTCTCATGGGGACAGAGGGAGAGGACGTGCCCCGTGGGCCAACCCAGGGGTGTGCTCCTGTGTCCCCTGGCCTCTGCCTCTCTGTCCCCTGCCCCCGTCTCTCAAGTCCCACAGCCCCTGCCCCCATGTCACACGGCCCCGGCCCCCTGAGTCAGCGGGAGCCCGGGCGCGCGGCCCTGTGCAGTGGCCCACCTGCCAGGGAGCTGGTGTGCCGCAGGCTGTGCACGGCCGAGTTGGTGAGGCCGCTAAGCATGCAGATGACCGTGTCCATGAGGTGTCCGTCACACAGCACCGAAGAGTGTGTCTGCTGCACTAGCAGCTCCGTGAACTCGCAGAAGTTGACCCTGAACCTTTTCCAGAAGGGCCCTGGGCCCACGATGGGGTAGAAGTCGTTTTGCTGGTTAAGGACACAACAAGGGACAGGGGTGAGACGCTGTGCCCGTCCTGGCACTCCCAGAATCACAACACAGACCTCTGCTCGCGGACAAGGGGCTCCAGGTCACATGAGCACACCCCGACTGGGCACTTGGGGGTCACATGCCCACCCTGACACAGGGTGACCCCAAGTCTCCCACACCCTGCCCCTGGGGGTCACACGCCCACCCTGACACGGGGTGACCCCAAGTCTCCCACACCCTGCCCCTGGGGGTCACACACCTACCCTGACACAGGGTGACCCCAGGTCTCCCACACCCTGCCCCTGGGGGTCACACACCCACGCTGACACAGGGTGACCCCAAGTCTCCCACACCCCTGCCCCTGGGGGTCACACACCTATCCTGACACAGGGTGACCCCAGGTCTCCCACACCCTGCCCCTGGGGGTCACACGCCCACGCTGACACAGGGTGACCCCAAGTCTCCCACACCCCTGCCCCTGGGGGTCACACACCTATCCTGACACAGGGTGACCCCAGGTCTCCCACACCCTGCCCCTGGGAGTCACACATCCACCTTGACACAGGGTGACCCCAAGTCTCCCACACCCTGCCCTGGGGGTCACACATCCACACTGAGGGTGAGCACACTTCCCAGTGCTGCACCATGGACTCATGTCCACACTCAGTAGAGTGACCCCCATTTCCCAAGACCCTGCACCTGCGGGGGTTCAGACGTACCCCACCTTCCTGAGACCCAGAACCTGGGGGGGTCACATATCCACGGCCACCAGGGTCTCCCCACCTCTCCCACACCTGCACCTGAGTGGACTGTCCCACGTCCCCGTGGTCAAGTCAAGAGGCTGTGCTGGGGGGCCCCCTCGCGTGGCACCTCGGGTGACCCTCGAGGGAAGCGTGCAGGCCCCTCTCCCAACGCGGGTCCCAGAGAAGCCCGGCCCTCCCGCTCTCCGCTCTGCTTCCCTGCTTCCGCTTCCGGCCGGTTTCAGGTGTTGCAAACAGGGAGTGCCGACCTGAGAGCTCCTCCCTCGGCCCTCACGGGGGACTCAGCCCACCCTGCTCCCGCAGAGGCCACACGCACCCCCCGAGACGGGGGCTGAAGGAGGCGGCCGGTCCCCGACCCTGCGGGAGACGCGGCCGGACCAGGGAAACGTCTCCTCGGGAAGACACGGCAGGTGCGCTCCCAGACGTGGTCGGCACACTACCCGGGGCCAGTCAGCCTACGGCCACGGTCCTTCCGCCTGCGGGCAATCAGGGCCTCGGGACCGCCTGCCCCCCGCCTCCCTCCACTAGGAAACGGGGTCCCCAGGACGCCCCGCCCCTAGCCTCGCCTTTCTCGTGTGGTACGAATTTGTCTAAATTACCTGCACAGGTTCCACGAGACCCCAAGGGAAGGTGGACCCTGAAGGGACGTCAAGGCTGTGGCCAGAACCCAGCAGGCCGGTGCAGAGCGGTGCCCGGCCCCAGAGCTCGAGGGGCTGGGGATGGACCAGGGACTGCCCCGACATTGTGCCCCTCGTGCACGCACCCCCCCCACGCGGTCCCCCACGGCAGCCTTCACCCTGGGGCAACGCATCCACACCTCTGCTGGGTGTGGGCGGGGACGTGGTCACAGCTTCCTGCCTTGCTCTCATTCACACCTCCGTGCGCAGGGACCGCCCCCTCGGTGCGCAGGGACCGCCCCTCCGTGCGCAGGGACCGCCCCCTCGGTGCGCAGGGACCGCCCCCTCGGTGCGCAGGGACCGCCCCTCCGTGCGCAGGGACCGCCCCCTCCGCGCGCAGGGACCGCCCCCTCCGCGCGCAGGGACCGCCCCTCCGTGCGCAGGGACCGCCCCTCCGTGCGCAGGGACCGCCCCCTCGGTGCGCAGGGACCGCCCCTCCATGCGCAGGGACCGCCCCCTCCGTGCGCAGGGACCGCCCCCTCGGTGCGCAGGGGCCGCCCCTCCGTGCGCAGGGACCGCCCCCTCCGCGCGCAGGGACCGCCCCACGTCGCGTAGGACCCTTTCTCGTCCGCCCGCCCGTCCTAAGCGCACGGCGTCCCACATGCTAGGGCCGCCGTGCGCTGCGTCGTCCAGCCTTCCCCAGTGCACCTTGCACTCAACCCTCCTCCTCGTTCTCCATGCTGGGACCCGGCGCCTCGCGCCTCTGCCCAGCGCTCCGTGCAGACCGCCTCTCCTCACAGCACTCCCTCCGCCCTGCCCCCACAGCCTGGCTTCCTCCACCCCCCCAACTGGCTGAGCGCCCCCCACCATTCACTCGGCTGTGAGGGGGAGGGGTGCCCTGCCAGGGATCGGGGGTCACACGGGGGTGCACAGCACAGTCGTTCACTCGAGCCAGCCTCGACCGCAGACCCCAGCGTCAGAACACCTGATGCCAGGGGGGCTCCCGTGCCACTCCCCAGTACGGAGGCTGGGGCACATCTCTAACAGGGTAATGAACGTGTCCACTCCGAGGCCAGGCCAGGTCACTAACCGGGTCTGTGAGGTGGGTCCTCAGTCCCCAAACTCGGTGCGCTTTGAGAGCGCACGTCCCCACGTGCTCACTGCTGAGCACAGTGACACACTGTTACCTGTCTGCACACACGGGATGGTGGGGAATTAACCACATGAGGAACCCCAGGCACGTCTCCGGCAGGGGCACCTGAAGCCGAGGGGCGACAGGCCGGCCACACGGTGCCCCCTACATCTCCCTGTTCAGCCACCCTGATGCTCGTGTCTACAGGGACACTTACTGGTCGGGTCATTCCAACTGTGACCAACGCAGTGGTGTCCAGACACTAAAGCACAGAGTACACAGAAGGCAGTCAGTTCTAAATATGCCAGTGTAGACGGAACACGGTCAGGTCTCCATGATACAGTGTAGACGGAACACAGTCAAGTCTCCATGATACAGTGTAGACAGAACACAGGTCTAAATATGCCAGTGTAGACGGAACACGGTCAGGTCTCCATGATACAGTGTAGACGGAACACAGATCTAAATATGCCAGTGTAGACGGAACATGGTCAGGTCTCCATGATACAGTGTAGACAGAACAGTCAGGTGTAAATATGCCAATGTAGATGGAACACAGTCAGGTCTCCATGATACAGTGTAGACAGAACACAGTCAGGTCTAAATATGCCAGTGTAGACGGAACACGGTCAGGTCTCCATGATACAGTGTAGACGGAACACAGTCAAGTCTCCATGATACAGTGTAGACAGAACACAGTCAGGTGTAAATATGCCAATATAGATGGAACACGGTCAGGTCTCGATGATACAGTGTAGACAGAACACAGTCAGGTCTAAATATGCCAGTGTAGACGGAACACGGTCAGGTCTCCATGATACAGTGTAGACAGAACACAGTTCTAAATATGCCAGTGTAGACAGAACACGATCAGGTCTCCATGACACAGTGTAGACAAAACACAGTCAGGTCCCAATGTGCCAGTGTAGACAGACAACGGTCAGGCCTAAATGTCCCATGTAGATGGAACACAGCCATGTCTAAAGGTCCCAGTGTAGATAGCACACAGTCAGTTCTCAATGTCCCAGGGTAGACAGAACACAGTCAGGTGTAAATAAATGTCCCAGTGTAAACAGAACACAGTCAAGCCCAAATGTCCCAGTGTAGACAGAACACTATCAGGTCTAAGTGTCACAGTGTAGACAGAACACAGTGAGGTTGTAATGTCCCGTGTAGGGGCACCTGGGTGGCTCAACTGGTCAAGCGTCCAACTCAGTTTTGGCTCAGGTCGTGATCTCAGGGTCGTTTGTTGTGAGGTTGAACCCCTGCAGGTGCTTGGGATTCTCTCTCCCTCTGCCCCTCCTCCGCTCATGCTCTCTCTCTTTTTCTCTCTCTAAGTAAATAAACTTTAAAAAATCCCCTGTAGACAGAACACCAATCTACATGACAGTGTAGACAGAACAGACTCAAGGCCAGATGTCGCGGTGTAGACGGAACTCGCTAAGTGAGGTCACTTCTGCAGAACGTGTCAGGTCTAGGCGTCCCATCACACCAGACACAGCCTGGCTTAAACGTTCTCATCTGAAGCAGAACGCGGTCGGGTGTGAGTGTAGACTGAGCACCGTCCGGCAACGCCCCCTCGTGGACAAGACTCAGATGCTCAAGAGGATCCAGTGTGGACAGGACAGGGTCAGGTCAGGCGGAGCCCCCGCTCGCCAGTCAGGACACAGGGTCAGTGTCAGCAGGACTCTGTGCGCTAGGCCCACGGTCCCCCGGGACCCATGCACGTGGACCCTCGTGTGCGCCCGGGGAGCCCACCCTGCGTGCGGAAGGAAGTCGGGAGCCCCGCGGACGCCCAACCGACTTGGGGCTCGCCAGGGAGCTGCACACAAACCCCCCACCTTCAAACGCCGCCAAACGGGAGACGAGAGCTTTACCAGTTTCTCTGGCCACATGATGGTCAGGATCCAGGGGTACGCCAGAAACTTCTTGTAGTACAGCCCGGTCTCCTGAATGGACAGAGGACGGGTGGCCGTGAGGTGAAGCGTCCCCCGCTGCCACAAGCCCCGGGCACCCGGGGGAGCCCCGGCAGGGACCAGCCTGCGCAGCACAGGGCACTGGGGGCTGGCGTCCACCTACCCCGGGGGCCGGCCCGCGCGGGTGGGATGCTCGGGCGGCCCAGAGCAGGCACGCCCCGCCTCCGCGAGGGGGGCTCCGCGCCTGGCTTCGTGTCACTGTCCTCGGGACAGGTGGCGACAGACTGCTTCTGTGGCGCTCAGCCACTGTGTGTCCACGGGCCTGACACGCAGGGCACGCCTTGTGTCTGCTCCGGAGGCCGGGACGGGGAGAGGTCACGCACACAGGCCGTTCTCAACAGAGAACCTGGGAGCGTTCGAGCTTCTCACGCCCACGTCTCCATGAGGCTCCTCCTGTGGCCGTGCCTGTCACCGTGCCCACGGGGGGCCCCGCACCCCGCGGCATTGCCCTACGGACACGTCCAGGGGCCTGCTGTGGGCGGTGCTGGGCGTCCCATGAGGGCGCCAGGCTGGGGGGCTGGAAAAGCCCCCACTGCCGCTTCTGACACGGGGGAGGGTGGACAGGGCCCGACCTGGCGACGGGGACCCTCTGAGGAAGCAGACCCGCTCCGAGTAGCCATCTTGGGAGTGGTTCCGGCAGACACACGCAGCAACACACACACACACACACACACACACACACATGCATTCGCTCACTCACATGCACAGTGCACACGCGTGTGTACCTGCACGCACACGCATGCAGGAACACATGCACACGTGCATGCGCATTTGCTCACTTGCGTGTACAGTGCACGCGCGTGCACACGCACATGCAGTAACACACTCACATGTGCACATGCATGTGCATTCGCTCACGTGCACAGTGCACACACGTGTGTACCCACGCATGCATACGTGCAGTAACACATTCACACATGCACATGTGCACGTGCATTTGCTCCCTTGCGTGTATAGTGCACATGTGTGCACATGCACATGCAGTAACACACTCACATATGCACATACATGTGCATTTGCTCACTTGCACAGTGCACACACGTGTGTACCCATGCACGCATACATGCAGTAACACATTCACATATGCACACACACATGTGCATTTGCTCACTTGCGTGCACAGTGCACACACGTGTGTGCCTGTGCACTCACGCATGCAGTAACACATTCACATAAGCACACATACATGTGCATTTTCTCACTTGCGTACAGTGCACACACATGTGCATTCTCTTGCTCACATGCACAGTGTACATGTGTATCTGTATGCAGACACATGTAGCAACACGCTCACATATGCACACATATATGTGCATTCGCTCGCTCACGTGCACAGTGCATATGCATGCACATGTAGCAGCACATGCATGGGGCATAAAGTGAACGTGGCAGGGCGTGAATATGAGAATACAGGCAGTAACACATGCACACAGACGTGTGCATTCGCTCACTCACATGTACACTGTGCACACGTGTGTACCTGCACACACATGCATGCAGTAACACACTCACATATGCACACATGCATGTGCACTCGCTGACTCACGTGCACAGCACACATGCATGCACATGTAGCAGCACACGCATGGGGCATAAAGTGAACGTGGCGGGGCGTGAATTGCTAAACGCGGGCGAAATTCATGTATTCTCCCCTTTTTCTTAGGTTTGACTTTTTAAAACAAAACGTTAAAGAAAAAATTTAATGTTCACTGACTTGATGCACAGCACTTCTGAAAGCACTTCATGAATATTTTAAGGTGTGACAAATTAATGTAGATATTACATCTGTCCCTAAACGGATGAGTCAATCAGTGAAGTGTAGTCCACGACAGAGTGGAATGTGCCTCGGCCTTGAAAATAAGGAAGGACGTTCTGCACCTGCCACTACGTGGACGGACCTTGGGGACATGATGCTCAGCGACATAAGCCACACAGAAGGACAAATCGTGTGTGATTGCACATACATGGGGTCCCTAGAGGAGCCACATCCACAGAGACAGAGAGTAGATGGTGGAGCCAGGGGCTGGGGACGGGGACGGGCAGTCAGTGGTTCGTGGGGACACAGCTTCAGTCTGAGGACATGGAAAGTTCTGGAGATGATGGTGCAGATGGTTGCACAGCAACGTGAATGTGCTCAGTGCCACTGAGGTGTGTACCTAAAAGGGATTAAGGTGACGCGTTTCATATTTTATGTATTTTACCACAATTTAAAAAACCTTTTTGGGCACCTGGGTGGCTCGGTTGGTTGAGCGCATGACTTCGGCTCAGGTCATGATCTCACAGTTCGTGAGTCGGAGCCCCGCGTCGGGCTCTGTGCTGACAGCTCGGAGCCTGGAGCCTGCTTCACATTCTGTGTCTCCCCCTCTCTCTGCCCCTCCCCTGTTCACACTCTGTCTCTCTCTCTCTCAAAAATAAACATCAAAAAATGTCTTAAGAAACCTTTTTAAACGAGAATAGTGCTCGAATGCAAGAAGGTGGTCAGCCTCACTAATAATCCAGGAAACCGAAACCAGAAGTACCACGTGCACACCTACCAGACGAGCAAAACCTAACAACATCGCATCACGCACTGGCAGGGAACAGGACCAAGGCGACGTCTAACACACAGGCAGAGGCTCCTGCTTGGGAATACACGTTGGTGCCACCTCGCACAGGAAAACGTGTGCATGCACAGGCCTAAGCTACAGAAACATGTGAAGACGCACAGCAGGACACACGGACAACAGACGTTTGCAGCCACGCAGAGACAAAGCGCGAAACCAACCCGAACGCCATCAGAAGCAGAATGGAGACAAGAAGGACGCACAGGCGTGCGATGGAACATTCCACAGCTGTGCACCAGATGGCTTCACGCGATAACACTGGTCAGAATCATTCTGTCAAGCGTGTCTCCCGTGCAGAGACCTGGGCGCCAGGCAGAGCCAGGTGACATCATCTACAGATGCCCACGTGGGACAGATATGCCATGGCATGTGCTGGGCACCAAGTTCGGGGCATGGTTACGTCCCGGTGGGGAGGAGGTCAGGACGGGGGCAGGGCACGTCTCGGCACGTACTGGCCACGCTCTCTCTTCATCTGGACGATGGCCACGTGGTTACCGTTTTATAACGGTACTTTCCACGTACACAAAGGAATCTCCAATAGTAACTAAAGGTCAAATTTTCCTTTATAGAGAATCGCGGTCTCCCCAGTGGAAGAAGGGCCGCTTCTCCCAGGGACGTGAGGGCGGATGGCGTCCACCTGTGCAATCGTGACACCGGGGCTGCTTCAGCCTGCCAGCCTGATGGCGAACCCACGGGCTGGGGGGACACGGGGCAGCAGGGAAGATCCCGTGACCCCAGGCCCCGGGCTCATGGAGGGCACAGAGCCCGCCTCACCTGGTCAAACTTCTCGGTCATCTTGTGAACCACACTGTTGCCTTGGTTGGTCTGGTACAGCTCGGCCGTCACCATCCCTGGGAGAGAAAGAAGCACACTCAACATGGAAACGCGGTTCGCACCACTCCTCCTCCTTCTCCTGGGAGGGCGTGGGAGGTGGGCGGGGCCACGACACCTCATCCCTCAGAGGCCACGGCAAGGCCACAGGAGTAATCCGGCCTCGCTGCTCCCCAAAAAACCAAGATCTCCTACCCAAACCAGCCTCTGGAGGAGGCCCCAGCCCGCCCAGTGTCTTAGGACCACAGGCGGCCAGGACGGTGAGGCCCAGCCGGCACGTGAGAGAGAGGCCCAGGAGTGCCAGGAGCATGGCTCACCTTCACAGCCACAGCACTGGACGAAGAAGCTGATGAGGTCCAGCAGGGCCAGCTCCCTGTCCTCCTTGTAAGACTGGACCCACTCCTCCACGGCCGTCTGCAGGGGCAGCAGCACAGGTGAGCACACGTGTGTGATGACGCACATGTGACAGGCCAGCAGTGAGGACACAGGTGTGATGGTGTGTGTGTGATGGGCCAGCAATGACCACGTGTGTGTGATCAGGTGTGTGACAGGTGGCGGTGAGCACGTGTGTGTGCGATCAGGCGTGTGACAGGCGGTGGTAAGCACGTGTGTGTGATCAGGCGTGTGACGGGCGGCGGTGAGCACGTGTGTGGGATCAGGCGTGTGACGGGTGGCGGCGAGCATGTGTGTGTGTGATCAGGCATGTGACGGGTGGCAGTAAGCACGTGTGTGCGATCAGGCATGTGACAGGCAGTGGTGAGCATGTGTGTGTGATCAGGTGTGTGATGGGCAGTGGTGAGCACGTGTGTGTGTGATCATGTGTGTGACAGGTGGTGGTGAGCACATGTGTGTGATCAGGCGTGTGACTGGCAGTGGTGAGCATGTGTGTCTGATCAGGCGTCTGACGGGCAGCAGTGAGCATGTGTGTGTATCAGGCGTGTGATGGGCAGTGGTGAGCATGTGTGTGTGTGATCAGGCATGTGACAGGTGGCAGTGAGCACGTGTGTGTGTGATCAGGCATGTGATGGGCAGTGGTGAGCACGTGTGTGTGTGATCAGGAGTGTGATGGGCGGTGGTGAGCACGTGTGTGTGTGATCATGTGTGTGACAGGTGGTGGTGAGCATGTGTGTGTGATCAGGGGTGTGACTGGCGGCGATGAGCACATGTTCTGATCAGGCATCTGACAGATGGCAGTGAGCAAGTGTGTGGGATCAGGCATGTGACAGGCGGTGGTGACCATGTGTGGGTGATCAGGCATGTGATGGGCAGTGGTGAGCACGTGTGTGTGTGATCAGGCATGTGATGGGTGGCGGTGACCATGTGTGTGTGATCAGGCATCTGACGGGCGGCAGTGAGCATGTGTGTGTGATCAGGCATGTGATGGGCAGTGGTGAGCACGTGTGTGTGATTAGGCATGTAAAGGGCAGCAGTGAGCATGTGTGTGTGTGATCAGGCATGTGACAGGTGGCAGTGAGCACGTGTGTGTGATCAGGCATGTGACAAGTGGCTGGGCTGACAAGTGACATGTGATGAGCAGTGGCGAGCACGTGTGTGTGTGATCAGGCATGTGACAGTTGGCAGGGCAGCTGTGAGCACGTGTGTGTGTGATCAGGCATGTTAAGGGCGGCAGTGAGCACAAGTGTGTGATCAGGCATGTGATGGGCAGCAGTGAGCACGTGTGTGTGATCAGGTGTGTGAGGGGCAGCAGTGAGCATGTGTGTGTGATCAGGCGTGTGGTGGGCAGTGGTGAGCATGTGTGTATGTGATCAGGTGTGTGACGGGCAGTGGTGAGCATGTGTGTATATGATCAGGCGTGTGACAGGTGGTGGTGAGCACGTGTGTGTGATTAAGTGTGTGATGGGCGGTGGTGAGCATGTGTGTGATCAGGCATGTGATGGGTGGTGGTGAGTACATGTGTATGATCAGGCGTGTAAAGGGCGGTGGTGAGCATGTGAGACAGGCATGTGTGATGGGCAGTGGTGCGCACATGTGTGTGATTAGGCATGTAAAGGGCAGCAGTGAGCATGTGTGTGTGTGTGATCAAGCGTGTGACAGGTGGCAGTGAGCAAGTGTGTGTGATCAGGCGTGTGTGATTAAGTGTGTGACGGGTAGCAGTGAGCATGTGTGTGTGAGATCAGGCATGTTAAGGGTGGCAGTGAGCACAAGTGTGTGATCAGGCATGTGACGGGCAGCAGTGAGCATGTGTGTGTGATCAGGCGTGTGACGGGCAGTGGTGACCGTGTGTGTGATCAGCCATGTGATGGGCAGTGCTGAGCACGTGTGTGTGTGATCAGGCGTTTGATGGGTAGTAGTGAGCACGTGTGTGTGATTAGGCGTGTAACTGGCGGCAGTGAGCACGTGTGTGTGATCAGGTGTGTGATGGGCAGCGGCGCGCATGTGTGTGTGTGGTCAGGCATGTGACAGGAAGCTGTGAGCATGTGTGTGTGTGTGTGTGTGTGATCAAGCATGTTACAGGCGGCAGTGAGAACATGTGTGTGATCACGTGTGACGGGCAGTGGTGAGCACATGTGTGTGATGAGGTGTGTGATGGGCGGTGGTGAGCACGTGTGTGTGTGATCAGGTGTGTGATAGGCAGTGATGATCACGTGTGTGTGTGATCAGGTGTATGAAGGGTGGTGGTGAGCACATGTGATGGGCGGCGGTGAGCACGTGTGTAATCAGGTGTGTGACAGGTGACAGTGAGCACGTGTGTGTGTGATAAGGTGTGTGACGGGCGGCGGTGAGCACGTGTGTGTGTTCAGGCGTGTTATGGGTGGCGGTGAGGACATGTGGGTGATCAAATGTGTGACAGGTGGCAGTGAGCACGTGTGTGTGATCAGGCGTGTGACAGGCGGCAGTGAGCACATGTGTGTGATCAGGTGTGTGAACAGTGGCGGTGCGTACGTGAGTGTGATTAGGCATGTGACGGGTGGTGGTGAACACGTGTGACAGGCGGTGGTGAGCACATGTGTGATCAGGTGTGTGACGGGTGACGGTGAACATGTGTCTGATCAGGTATGTGACAGGCAGCAGTGAGCACGTGTGTGTCATCAGGCATGTGACAGGTGGAGGTGAGCATGTGTGTGTGTGATCAGGTGTGTGATGGGAGGTGGTGAGCATGTGTGTGTGTGATCAGGTATGTGATGGGAGGTGGTGAGCATGTGTGTGTGTGATCAGGCGTGTGACAGGTGGCAGTGAGCATGTGTGTATGTGATCAGGCATGTGACAGGCAGTGGTGAGCACATGTGTGTGTCATCAGGTGCGTGATGGGCAGCGGTGAGCACGTGTGTGTGTGATTAGGCGTGTGACGGGTGGTGAGCACATGTGTGTGTCATCAGGTGTGTGACAGACAGCGGTGAGCACATGTGTGTGTCATCAGGTGTGTGCTAGGCGGTGGTGAGCATGTGTGTGTGTGATCAGGCGTGTGACAGGTGGCAGTGAGCATGTGTGTATGTGATCAGGCATGTGACAGGCAGTGGTGAGCACATGTGTGTGTCATCAGGTGCGTGATGGGCAGCAGTGAGCACGTGTGTGTGTGATTAGGCGTGTGACGGGTGGTGAGCACATGTGTGTGTCATCAGGTGTGTGCTAGGCGGTGGTGAGCACGTGTGTGTGTGTGTGACCCGGTGTGTGACAGGCGGCAGTGAACACGTGTGACGGGCATGTGTGGCCGGCACACCTGTCGGCTGGGCACACAGGGCAGCACAGAGCTGTGGCCGGTGCTGTCCTGACCCTGTGGGGACACTCAGCCCCTGATGGCCCCAGCAGCGTGTGTCGCGCCCGCGTCCAGCCCACGTCCCCTGCGGTGGGCGGTACCTGCACAGAGTTCTTCCCCAGGGCAACCATCTCAAACAGGGTCACCTCTGCGGTGATGGCCACTTTCCTCTTGCGGTACTTCCGCGGGGGCCGCCCTCGCCGGCAGGTGCCCTGCCCACGGGCATCCTGGGCCCCCGAGGTTGCTCCCTGTGCCTGAAACCAAAGAGTGGGATGTGACAGGCTGCACCGCACATCCTGTGTCCCGGGCAGATGAGGAGGGTGTAGCCCCCCCCCCCCGGGGACGCAGGGGCGCACCGTGGTGGCCCTGGGCAGGAACGCTGGACCATCGGGAGCACACAGCTGTGAAGGAGACCTGGACATTCAGGAGACAACTGGCCGCACCCCCTGGGGGTGCCCACCTGTCACCATGTGCTCACACTTTCACACCAAATAGCTCTCAGCTCCTCATGGCTTGTCCTGTACCCGCTGCAAGGGGTCCATGATCACCTGAGACCCTGGGCGGGGAGGGGGGCTTCAGGTACCTGGAACGGAGGGTGCAGGAGCGACCCCAGACCCCCAGGTGGGGGGATCAATGCCAGGGAGCAGGGAGGGTTTCCCCAGACCCCCAGGCAGGGGCATCGATGCCAGGGAGCAGCGAGGGGACACCGAGCCTGAAGAGGGGAGCAGGAGTCGTCGTGTCTGAGGACGGTCAGGGGGTGGGGACACTGTGTCCAAGGTCAGGGGATAGGATGCCATATCCATGGTTGGGGGAGGGGACGCCATGTCCAAGCATGGGGAGGGAACGCCGTGTCCATGGTCGGGGAGGGGACTCCGTGTCCCTGGTCAGGGATGATGCTGTGTCCGAGGATGGGGGAGAGGACGCCGTGTCCATGGTTGGGGGAGGGTACTCCATGTCCGTGGTTGGGGGAGGGGACGCCGTGTCCAAGGACGAGGGAGGGGATGCTATGTCCGAGGACGGGGGAGGGAAGGAACACCCCATCTGCGGACACAGGAGAGGACACCACCTCCAAAGACCAACAGTGGAAGTGCGCTGGCCTGCAGGGCCCTGGTGGGCCTGGGGTTTGGTGGGCAGGCAGTACAGAGAGAAGCCTCCAGGACCCAGTTCTCAAGCTGGCAGCACCTGGCCCGGCACAGGGGAGCACAGCACCACCCAGCCCGCCCAGCCCTCCCCGCAGTGGTCAATACCAGTATGGAGCCCCTCCTCCTGGACATCACCTCAAAGAAGGTCACCATGGAGATGAACTGGCCAGCCTCGTTCCTGTACCTCCTGCGTGTGGCCCGCCCACGCCGTCGGAATCCAATCCCACTGACATCCCGGATCCCCGAGGGTCCTTCCTGCACCTACAGCCAGAGAGCAGGATGTGAAGGGCCAGGAAATGGTACTAAGTGGAGGCCAGCTTAATGAGAGGACCCCTTAACTCCAGGACCCAGGGGGCAGGAAGTGTCCACTAGAACTGCCCATCACCACCAGGGGCCCCCGAGAGAGGGGGGTGGCCACCCCATGTCACCCACCGCTGCTGCAGGACAGAGGTCTCGGCCAGGGTCTCTGACTGTTGTCACGCCCTCAGCTGGGTGCTCAGACACAAGCCTCCGCTGCCACAAACCACCAGTGTCCTGGGGATAGCAAGCCATCTTAAACCCAATCCTGAGGACTGTCTCTCAGGGATATGGGGTTCCCATCACCCCACTGGTCACAGCCCCAGATGGAGATGAGGAGCTCAGGCCAGTGACCAGCAAGGCTGGGGGAGGTAAGACCCATGATATGAGCCAGCTCTCCCTGTCCTTCTGGGAGGGGTGGGCCCAGTGGCCCAGCAGAAGCAGGACTGAGACCACCACAGCCTCAAGGGGCACAGGGAGAGTAACCCGGAACCAAGGGTCACATGTGCAGACAGCAGAACTTGGGCGTCACTCCTGGGCACACCTGCCCAATAGAGCATGGCCTTCCCTAGTGGGATGCTACTACTGCATGGGGACCAGCGTGGACGCAGTGAAAGAACCACGGCTATGCCTGCCCTGACTCGATGCTCCCCTGCCCACTAGCGTCCGACCCACCAGGGGCTCACGGATACTGTGAGCCCATAAGCGCCATCCTGGGGCGCAGACAGTCTTCAGGACAAGTGTGCGCACTTGTGGGTGCCCCACACCCCTGCATCCCTACACTGTGGGCCTCTGTGACACCACCACATGACAGTCTTCCACAAACGAGAACATCTGAGGGCTGTAGTACCAGGCTGGCTGGCCCACTGATAACCTCACCACAACACACATCTGGTTCTGCTTGTAGGAACCCCACACTGATATGTGTGCACACTGAAGGCTGTGCCTCAGCAACATGCTGGATTTAGATTGGTATGTCCTCAAACTTAAAAGTGAATTTAGCAAGGCCAATTCAAGGTCAGTTTAATAAAATCAATCATATTTCTAAAAACAAGGAATGAAAACCTGGATACTGAAATTAAAAAAAAAAAAAAACAGTAGCTATTACAACAGCTCCCCCAAAATGGAATACTTAGGTATCAACCTAACAAAATAGGTGTAGGATCTGTGTATTGAAAACTACAAGATTTTGATGAAAAAAATCAAATAAGGCTTTCAGAAACAGTGAGCTATACCATGTTCATGGAATGGAATGGAGAAATGGATCATTCTGCAACAGCTGGAGATTCAATACTGAACTCTTAATAATGGACAGAACAACCAGACAGAAGACCAGGGAGGACAAACAAGACTTAACAAACCAACTAGATCTAAGACACGTATACTGAACCCTCCACCCAGCAACAGCACACACCTTCTGCTCATGTGTTCTTAGCACATTCCCCAGAATACAATACACGTTAGACCACCAATGAAGTCTTATTCGATTTCAAAAGACAGATAACATACAAAGTATCTTCTCTGACCACAACAGTATGAAGTAGAAATCAATAACAGAAGGAAAACTGGAAAATTCACAAAACTATGAAAGAACAACTGGTTCAGAGAAGAAATCACAAGGGAAATTAGAAAATATCTAGGGACAGGGACTTCAAGCTGTATCACAAAGCTGTAATCATCAAGACTATGGTACTGGCACAAAAACAGACACTCAATCAATGGAACAGAGTAGAGAACCCAGAAATGGACCCACAAACGTATGGCCAACTAATCTTTGACAAAGCAGGAAAGACCATCCGATGGAATAAAGACAGTCTCTTCAGCAAGTGGTGCTGGGAAAACTGGACAGCGACATGCAGAAGAATGAACCTGGACCACTTTCTTACACCAGACACAAAAATAAACTCAAAATGGATGAAAGACCTAAGTGTGAGACAGGAAGCCATCAAAATCCTCAAGGAGAAAGCAGGCAAAAACCTCTTTGACCTTGGCCACAGAAACTTCTTACTCAACACATCTCCGGAGGCAAGGGAAACAAAACCAAAAATGAACTACTGGGACCTCATCAAAATAAAAAGCTTTTGCACAGCGAAGGAAACAATCAGCAAAACTAAAAGGCAACCGACAGAATGGGAGAAGATATTTGCAAATGACATATCAGATAAAGGGCTAGTATCCAAAATCTATAAAGAACTTATCAAACTCAACACCCAAAACACAAATCATCCAGTGAAGAAATGGGCAAAAGACATGAATAGACACTTCTCTAAAGAAGACATCCAGATGGCCAACCGACACAGGAAAAATGCTCAACCTCACTCATCATCAGGGAAATACAAATCCAAACCACAATGGGATACCACCTTACACCTGTCAGAATGGCTAACACTAACAACTCAGGCAACAACAGATGTTGGCGAGGATGCAGAGAAAGAGGGTCTCTTTTGCATTGTTGGTGGGAATGCAAGCTGGTGCAGCCTCTCTGGAAAACAGTATGGAGGTTCCTCAAAAAAACTAAAAATAGAACTACCCTAGGACCCAGCAAATGCACTACTAGGCATTTATCCAAGGGATACAGGTGTGCTGTTTCAAAGGGACACGTGCACCCCCATGTTTATAGCAGCACTATCAACAATAGACAAAGTATGGAAAGAGCCCAAATGTCCATCAATGGATGAATGGATAAAGAAGATGTGGTTTATATATATATATATATATATATATATATATATATATATATATACACAATGGAGTATTACTCATCAATCAAAAAGAATGAAATCTCGGATGGGACTAGAGGGTATTACGCTAAGTGAAATTAGTCAGAGAAAGACAAATATCATATGACTTCCCTCATATGAGGACTTTAAGATATAAAACAGATGAACACAAGGGAAGGGAAGCAAAAATAATATAAAAAACAGGCAAGGGGACAAAACGTAAGAGACTCTTAAATATGGAAAACAAACAGAGGGTTACTGGAGGTGTTGTGGAAGGGGGGATGGGCTAAATGGGTAAGTGGCATTAAGGAATCTACTCCTGAAATCATTGTTGCACTATATGCTAACTAACTTGGGTGTAAATTTAAAAAATAAAAAATAAATAAATTTTTAAAAAAAGAAAAGGAAAAGAAAATATTTAGGGACAAATGCAAATGAAAATCAACATAACTAAAACTTTTGGAATGGTGGGCAAGTGGTGCTAATGGGAAATTTACAGCTGTAAATGTTGCCACCGAAAACCAAGAAAGATCTTAGGTCAACAACGCAACTTTACAACTTGAGGAATGAGAAAAAGAACATCAAATTAAATCCAAAGGTAGCAGAAGGAAGGACCGAACAAAGAATTAAAACGGAGATAAACACAATAGGTAATGGAAAAACAATAGAGAAAAACCAATGAAACCAAAAGCTGGTTCTTCAAAAAGATAACAGATTTGGGGTGCTGGCTGGCTCAGTTGGAAGAGCATGCAACTCTTAACCTTGGGGTTGTGAGTTCAAGCCCCACATTGGGTGTAGAGATTACTTAAATAAATAAAACTTAAAATAAAAAAGATAACAGTTAACAAACCTTTAGCTTAGATGGGCTAAGGGCAAAAGAGTAAAGATTCAAATTATGAAAATCGGGACTGAAAGTGGGGGCATTATTACAGATTCCACAGAAACAGGTTTATAAGATCACAGCAGCAAACGGGATGACGTATATGAAATAGACAAATTCCTAGAAACACAAAACCTAGTAAGACTAAGTCACACAGAAATAGAAAATCTGAAAAGAAAAGCTTTTAACCTGAAGACTTCACTGAGGAATTCTACCAAAGGATTTTAGGAAAACTAACACCAATCCTTCTCGAGCTTTTCCAAACATTGAAGAGGGGGGAAGCACTTGCCAACTCATTCCAGAAAGCCAGCATTCCTCAGATTCCAAAGCCAGACAGACACTACAAGGAAACCACACGGACATCCCTCATGAACACTGATGTAAAAATCCTCAACAAGATACCAGCGAACAGAACATACAGCATGACCAAGAAGGACTTATTCCTAGAATAGAAGGTTGGTCTGACATACAAAAACTGATCATTGTAAGGCACCACGTCAACAGGATTAAGGAAAAATATCACATGATCAACTCAACAGGTTCAGAAAAAGTATCGGACAGAGTTCAACACCCTTTCATAATAAAAACATTTAAAAAATAAAATTAACTAAGAATAGAAGGAAAGTATCGCAATGTAATCAAAGCCATCTAGAGCTTTGTAAATATTTATGCCCCCAACTTGGAACACCTAAGTATATAAATCAGTTAATAACAAACATAAAGAAACCCATTGATAACATTTTAATAATAGTAGGCGACTTTGACAATAGCATCAAAAAGAATAAAATGCTTAAGTATTACCTGAGATAGTGAAAGATTTGTACAATGAAAAGTACAAAACATTGCCGGAAGAAATTAAAGATGTACGGAAATGGAAATGCATCCCACCTTCATGGACTGAAAGACTTCAGAGGATTAGAATGTGAACGTGACCCAAAGTGATCTCGATTCGGTGCACTCCCAATCAACATCTCAGCCTACATTTCTCTAGATATTAGTAAGCTGATTCTAAAATTTATAGAAAGAAAAAGGAACTAGAACAGCCAAAGTAACTTTCAACAACAACAACATTGCAAATGTTGAAACTCATTTCAAACGTTAGTATAAAGCCACAATCAAGACTGTGTGGTAGTCGGCAAAAGGATATCCCGTAGATCAGTGGAACAGGACAGAGTCCAGAAGTAGAACCACACAAATATGGTCAACTGGCCTTTTCTGAAATTGCTAAGGCAACTCAACCGAAAGAAGATAATCTGCTTAAAAATATGGTACCGAACAGGGGCTCGTGGGGGGCTCAGTCGGTTAAGCTTCCGACTTGGGCTCAGGTCATGATCTCACGGTTTGTGGGTTCGAGCCCCGCGTCGGGCTCTGTGCTGACAGCTCAGAGCCTGGAGCCTGCTTCGGACTCTGTGTCTCCCACTCTCTGCCCCTCCCCTGGTCCACATTCTCTCTCTCTCTCTCTCTCTCTCTGCCCCTCCCCGTGCTCATGCTCTCTCTTTCCCTCTCTCAAAAACAAATATTTTTAAAAAAGAACTCTCAAAACAATTAAGTTCATCAAAAAAGAACTCTCAAAACTCAACAACAAACCACTCAATAGAGGAGAGTCACAAACGATTTTAACAGAGTCCTCGCCTGAAGATACCCACAGATGGGGCCCTTAGCGGACGACGCTCTCGTCATTAGGCACTAGGGAAGGGGAACTGCAAACCCACCGCCATTAGAACGGCTAAACTGATACAAGCTGACAGGTGCTGGCGAGGACGTGCAGCCACAGGCGCCCTCCTACCTGCCGGCGGGAACGTAAGACGATACCAGCACTTTGGAAACCAGTTTGGCGGTTTCGCAAAACGTGAAATGGGTGCCTACCAGTCACTGTGCCGCTGGCATTTACCCGAGAGAAACAGAGGCATCTTTCCGCACGAGGGCTTGTGCCCAAATGTTGCCGGCAGCTTTATCAGGGATAAGGAAACCTCCCAACAACCCAAATGTCCCGTCCACAGTAAACGGACGCACAGACGGTGGTCGGCCCACACGTGCAGCAACCACTCTGTAATAAAAGGAACGAACCGCGGCGCCTGGGGGCCTCGAGCAGTTAAGCCTGTTACTCTTGGTTTCGGTTGGGGTCGTGATCTCCTGGTTCACGACATCGAGGCTTGCATCGGGCTCTGCCCTGATGCTGCCTGGGATTCTCTGTCCCCCCACCCCCACCCCGCCCCTCCCCTGCCCGCGGTCTCTCTTTCTCAAAATAAATAAACTTTTCAAAAGTAAAAAATAAAGAAAATACAGGAATGAACCACTGACCCATTCCAATATGGTTGAATGCGAACATACTTAATTATGCTGAGTGAATGACGCCCGAGCACCAAGAAACAGAAATCGTAGTGCGTGAGTCCCTGTTTATAACCCTCTAGGAAGTGCACACAGTGTCAAGGTCAGGGACAGGGCAGACTGGAGTGGGTGTGGAGAGGTGTTGGGTCTGCCACTGCGAAGCCTTACAAGATCCGCAGGGGGGAGGAGGGGTGCAGATAGTCATCATCCTGATGGCCGCGATGCCCAGAAGGTGTCCACGCGTGTTAAACCACGCACTTTCAATACGTGTTTATTTCATACCAAGTGTTTGAAAACAATTTTTTTAATGTTTATTTATTTTTGAGAGAGAAAGAGAGAGACAGAGCGTGAGCAGGGGAGGGGCAGAGAGAGAGGGAGACACGGAATCCGAAGCGGGCTCCGGGCTCCGAGCCGTCAGCACAGAGCCCCACGCGGGGCTCAGACTCAACGAGCCGTGAGATCACGACGTGAGCCGAGTCGGATGCTTCACCGACTAAGCCACCCGGGTGCCCCTCACACCAAGCGTCTGAAACAAAAACGAGCTTGACTCTCCAGGACCAGCACGAATAAATTAAAAACGGCATGTATTCTGGTCGTGGGGAGGGGGACACAGCAGGATCAGGGGAGGAGACCACCGAGTGCAGCCCCAGAAGCACAATGTGTGGCCTGTAAACAGCCAACCGCAGTGCTAGTAATGCGTCCTGGGGACACAGCCCTGGGGGGCTTTGCACGCGTCCAGCCCTGCACGCACCCAGACACGCATGCCCCTGACGTCGAGCCGGCTTAAAGCCACGGGGACCTCAGTCTAACCCGCCCGTCCGCGTGCCCCTGAGCCAACTCTGCAGACTCGCACGCACATTCGAGGCCGCGATGACCAACCCTCACCATCTCAGGTCCCGAGCAGCCACCCCAGCTATACTCGGGCCGCCACGTATTTTCATTCTCAGGTCAGGAGTGACTGGAAAACAGTAACCTCACGACACTGTGGTCGCACCCCCATGTATACATGACAAACCCGGTTAACGTGAGGGGTTATTAACTAAACTGCCACGTGGCCGACAGACCACCCTGTGGTCTGTCATTGCTGTCTACACAGCAGTGCAAACTCACTCCAAGGATACTCAGGAGACAGGTGAAACTTACAAATCTTGTTTCCTATTTTGTTTGTTTCTTTCTTTTTTTTTTTTTTTTAGTAGGTTCTACACCCAACATGGGACTCGAACTCACAACCCTGAGATCGAGTTGCATGCTCGGGGTGGGGCGCTGGGTGGCTCTGTCGTTGAGTGTCCGACTCCGGCTGGGGTCCTGATCTCAGGGTTCGTGGGTTCGAGCCCCGAGTCGAGCTCTGTGCTGACGGCTGGGAGCCTGGAGTCCGCTTCGGATTCTGTGTCTCCCTCTCTCTCTGCCCCTCCCCTGCCTGCACTCTGTCTCTCTCTCTCTCTCTCTCTCTCTCAAATCTCTCAAAAATAAATAAAATTAAACAAATAACAACAAAAACAGAAGAGTTGCATGGTGTGGCAACTGATCCAGCCAGGCACATCCTTAAGCCTAAAATTTCATAAGATAAAAAAAGAAATTATAAAACAATATCTACAATTCGAACTCATTTTTTATTAAATTTTAGGATATATATATGCACATGCGTGCAGACAGATATGCAAATACACACATGCGTGTGTGTGTGTGTACGTGCATAAAAAGCCTGGAAGAGGGACACGTGGCTGGTACACCACGCTTGCTGTCACGTTGTGAGTTCGAGTCCCAGTTTGGACATAGAGATGGCTTTAAAAAAAAAAAAAAGAAAACTAGAAGAATATACAGGAAAATCTTTTTTTTAAATTTCTTTAATGTTTAATTTATTTTTGAGAGAGACAGAGAGCGACAGAGCGTGAGCAGGGCAGAGGCAGAGAGAGAGAGGGAGACACGGAATCCGAAGCAGGATCCAGGCTCCGAGCCGTCAGCCCAGAGCCCGACGCGGGGCTCGAACTCACGCGAGATCACGCGAGATCATGACCTGAGCCCAAGTGGGGGGGCCTCAACCGACCGAGCCACGCAGGTGCCCCTGTAGCAAAACCTTACTAGTGACCGCTGTTGGGACAGATTAGAAGGGATCCGCGTTCCTGTCCACACCTTGCCATCTGCATGAACGTGTCACTTCCCCCCCCCCCGAGGGAAACACGCATCTTAGGCCCACGTAACAAGCGTGTATCAGCGTGGCCACGGATTCCGTCAGCACGGGCACTTACCGACACAGTGTCCTGGCCACCGCCATCGCACACGGGCATCAGGTTCCCCTCCTCTTGGCCAGACCTTTCGCTGAGACACAAGAAAAGTCAGATTGCTGCGTGGAGCCCTTGAGGCTGCAAGCCACGTAATGACACAGCCACCCCCCCACTCGCTCGGTGAGTCTCTCCCGAGCTACAGGCAGTTGCACACGCTGGGGCTTTTCAGCACACGCTCTTAAAATTCGACGTTTTTACATTGTTGTCAGCAGAGGAAAGAAAGCACCCAAAGTCAGACAATGCCAAGAAATGGGGAGTGGCTCGGCTCACAGAGGGGACAAAACAGTCCGTCTCTGAATGCTTGGGAAGGGGGTTAAATGACCGGCGGTCCCTGATTCTAACTGTGCCCGGTTCGGGGCTCCTGACACATCAGGACACATCTCCCCATCCAATCCACGATGTATCTTAACAACCACGGGTGTTGGAGAATCGGGAAAATGGAATACTTTCAACACGAAGGCAAAACACGAGCGGTTTTTCCACACGGCTGTGCGAGCCCCCTCCCACCGTGTTGTGTTCACAGCGCCACGACCCCAGGCGACTGGCACCTGTCTCCTCTCTCCCCTACTTCTTCCTACAGCCTCAACACCATTTTCACGCCAACATCTACGCCGTTTATCACACACACTAGACGTTTCGAGGGCTGTCTGCTGAATCAAGTCTGCAGACAGCTTTGGGTTTGCACGGAGGTGAGGTTGTAGGATGAACTTACTTAGCAGGAAACCGTCTACCACCCCCCTCAGCAGCCTCAGGGCGTAGTGTCAATAGTAAAGGAGTAAAAAAATGCGTTACCTCATGATCAAGTGTTAATCCTCACCGTCGTCCCTCCCCAAGCCACCCCCAGAAACCGCCGGGCAGGCAGGCTCCAGGGGACAGCGCTGGCGATGCGGCCCGGACGGCGACGGGAACCGAGGAAGCGGAGAGGTCTGAGTGCGGCTCAGAACCTGGCGCCCCGCGCAGCCCTGGAAACGCGAGCTCCGGTAGGTCTGCTCCCCCAAGTAAGACTGCGCTCCGTCTACAGGAGGCAGGGCTTGGAGGAGGGGACCTGCCCGAATCTTACGCCAGGGGGCGTCACAGGACCACAGCGAGCTCCTGTGCGATCGCCAGCCGGCCTCCCGCTGCAGACAAGCTTCGCCCCAGGATCTCAGAGCAAGGCCCCGCAGAGACACCCTCCCCGGGACACAAGGCCCCGTGCTTTCTCCGCGGACTCACTGACGCCCGTGCCCGGTGCTGGCGGTCGGAAGCCGTGTGACAGGGCGGAGGGCTGCGGGACCGGCCCCGGAACGATATACGCCATCAGCACACACACACACACTTGTGCCTTCGTTACTGTAGGTTCTAATCCACACTCTGATTCCATCAGCAAGGAAATGGCACCCAGGACTCACGGCCCGTGGGGGCGTCACTGGCGACACCGGGTCGAGATCCCAAGCTCGCCCATTTTCTTTAAGACAGACGCACGACAGCTCAACTCAATTCCAACCGTGCCCAACGTGGTCACACTGGCTCGGGGGGCTGCACAGGACAGTTCCTGCCAGTACAGTAACACCACCTCAAACGTTCCTTTCAATCCCCCCCACACACACCCCCGTTCCGACACAGCAACCAGGCCTCCCCTGCCTCTTCGGGCTACGTGTCCCTACGTGTCCCCTCCTTCGTTGTGCATGTTAGAATGACGAGCGTCACCATCATCGAAATATCGGAAAGGCCGTGGCTTTCTGCAGACACTTAAAAAGGAACATTTCCATTAAACCTGCTCTTCTGTGAAAACAAGAACCCCCTAGTGACAGCTGGGATCCATGTGACCCTTTCGACACCACGCATTCTGAATTTCTCCTGGAGAATATACTGATAACAGTCTGAACAGCAGGGGCCCTCCCTTCCAACAGCCCACCTCTCACCCTCCCGGGCCCGCTGGCCTCTGCATTCATTTCCCACACCACATTCGCCAGCCAGCTTCTGATCCCCAAGCAGCTCCTGGGACCCCCAGGGACACACCCGGGCTAGCAGCACAGACTTCAGAATCCCCACCCGCCCCCGGCCGTCACCGGGCCAAATTCAGACCCCCAAGCAGCACTGGGGAAGAAGCCCAAAGTCAGCATCACGTGCCCAAGGCAGAGTATGGGACCCATGCGACTGAACATGAACCCCCGTAGCAGTGTACGACCTGAGATCACGGACTCAGACATGCCAGGCAAAGTTTGAGTCTCCTCCGAACTGGCGATGACTCCCAACGCAGCGTCTGGGGCCCCTGAGGCCGAGTTGCAGACCCCCAGGGATGGGATGAGACTCTCAAAGCTCCGCTTGGACCCCCAAGGCAGGATGTGGAACCCCCAGGATGGGCTTGGACCCCCAAGGCAGGATGTGGAACCTCCAGGATGGGCCCGGACCCCCAGGGAAGAATGTGTGACCCCCGGAATGGGCCCAGACCCCCAGGGCAGGATGCGGGACCCCTGGGATGGGCTTGGACCCCCAAGGCAGGATGTGGGACTCCCAGGATGGGCCCGGACCCCCAGGGCAGGATGTGGGACCCCCGGAATGGGCCCAGACCCCCAGGGCAGGATGCAGGACCCCTGGGATGGGCTTGGACCCCCAAGGCAAGATGTAGGACTCCCAGGGTGGGCTTGGATCCCCAAGGCAGGATGTGGGACCCCCAGGATGGGCCCGGACCCCCAGGGTAGGATGCAGGACCCCCAGATTGGGCCCAGACCCCCAAGGCAGGATGTGGGACCCCCGGGATGGGCTTGGACCCCCAAGGCAAGATGTGGGACTCCCAGGGTGGGCTTGGACCCCCCAAGGCAGGATATGAGACCCCCCAAGGAAGCACTCTGACCCCCAAGGCAGGATGTGGGACCCCCAGGATGAGCTCGGACCCCCAAGGCAGGATGTGGGACTCCCGGGGTGGGCTTGGACCCCCAAGCAGGATGTGGAAACCCCGGATGGGCCTGGACCCCCAGGGAAGGATGCAGGACCCCCGGAATGGGCCCAGACCCCGAAGGAAGGATGTGGGACCCCCGAGATGGGCTTGGATCCCCAAGGCAGGATGTGGGACCCCCAGGATGGGCTTGGGCCCCAAGGCAGGATGTGAGACCCCAGGGAAGCACTCGGATCCCCAATGCAGGATTGGGACTCCCATGGCCACACTCGAACTCCCAAGGAAGGATGTGGGATGCCTAGGGGAGCAATTAGACCCCCAAGGCAGGATGTGGGAACTCCCCTGGAGGAGGACTCAGACCATCAAGTCATGCTGTGGGACCCCCCGAGGGAACTCCAACCCGCAAGGGAGGATTGCGTTCCCTGCAGCTGCATTTAGACCCCCAAGGCAGGATGTGGGACCCCCTTCCGGGGAGCACTCAGACCCCCAAGGCAGGATGTGGGGCTCCTTTCTGGGGAGCACTCAGACCCCAGGGCAGGATGTGGGACCCCCTTCCAGGGAGTACTCAGACCCCCAAGACAGGATGTAAGACGCCCTAGGGCAGTACTAGACCTGCAAGGCAGAGTTCAGGCCCCCAGAGATGGGCTCAGACCCTCAAGGCAGGATGTGGGACCCCTGGGATGGGCTCAGACCCCCAAGGCAGGATGTGGGACCCCCGGGATGGGCTCAGACATCCACAGCTGGATGTTAGGACCCCTGAGCCGGGCTCAAACCCCCAAGGCAGGATGTGGGATCCCCGAGATGGGCTCAGACATCCATGGCAGGATGTTAGGACCCCTGAGCCAGGCTTAAACCCCCAAGGCAGGATGTGGGATCCCCGAGATGGGCTCAGACATCCATGGCAGGATGTTAGGACCCCTGAGCCAGGCTTAAACCCCCAAGGCAGGATGTGGGATCCCCGAGATGGGCTCAGACATCCATGGCAGGATGTTAGGACCCCTGAGCCAGGCTTAAACCCCCAAGGCAGGATGTGGGATCCCCGAGATGGGCTCGGACCCCCAAGGCAGGATGTGGGACCCCCGGGATGGGCCCAGACCCCGAAGGAAGGATGTGGGACCCCCGAGATGGGCTTGGATCCCCAAGGCAGGATGTGGGACCCCCAGGATGGGCTTGGGCCCCAAGGCAGGATGTGAGACCCCAGGGAAGCACTCGGATCCCCAATGCAGGATTGGGACTCCCATGGCCACACTCGAACTCCCAAGGAAGGATGTGGGATGCCTAGGGGAGCAATTAGACCCCCAAGGCAGGATGTGGGAACTCCCCTGGAGGAGGACTCAGACCATCAAGTCATGCTGTGGGACCCCCCGAGGGAACTCCAACCCGCAAGGGAGGATTGCGTTCCCTGCAGCTGCATTTAGACCCCCAAGGCAGGATGTGGGACCCCCTTCCGGGGAGCACTCAGACCCCCAAGGCAGGATGTGGGACCCCCTTCCAGGGAGTACTCAGACCCCCAAGACAGGATGTAAGACGCCCTAGGGCAGTACTAGACCTGCAAGGCAGAGTTCAGGCCCCCAGAGATGGGCTCAGACCCTCAAGGCAGGATGTGGGACCCCTGGGATGGGCTCAGACCCCCAAGGCAGGATGTGGGACCCCCGGGATGGGCTCAGACATCCACAGCTGGATGTTAGGACCCCTGAGCCGGGCTCAAACCCCCAAGGCAGGATGTGGGATCCCCGAGATGGGCTCAGACATCCATGGCAGGATGTTAGGACCCCTGAGCCAGGCTTAAACCCCCAAGGCAGGATGTGGGATCCCCGAGATGGGCTCAGACCCCAAGGCAGGATGTCGGACCCCTGGGATGGGCTCAGACATCCACGGCAGGATGTTAGGACCCCTGAGACGGGCTCAAACCCCCAAGGCAGGATGCGGAATCCCCGAGATGGGCTCAGACCCCAAGGCAGGATGTGGGACCCCCGGGATGGGCTCAGACATTCATGGCAGAATGTTAGGACCCCTGAGATGGGCTCAAACCCCCAAGGCAGGATGTGGAACCCCGAGGACACACTTGGACCCCAAGGCAGGATGTGGGACCCCCAGGATGGGCTCAGACATCCATGGCAGGATGTAGGACCCCTGGGGGAACACTCGGACCCCAAGGCAGGATGTGGAAGCCCCAAGGGAGCACTCTGACCCCTAAGTCATGACGTGGGACCCCCAAGGGAGCACTCCGCCCGCAGGCAGGATGTGAGACCCCCACCACCCCAAGGCAGGATGTGGGACCCTGGGGGAGCGCTCAAACCCCAAGGCAGGATTGGGACCCCCGTGGCCACATTCAAACCCCAAGGCAGGATGTGGGGACACCCCCCCCCCGTGGAGGATTCAGAGAGTCAGGTCATGACGTGGGACTCCCAAGGGAGCACTCTGACCCGCAAGGCAGGATGGGGACCCATACGGCTGCACTTAGACCCCTAAGACAGGATGTGGGACCCTGGGGGATCACTTTGACCCCCAAGACTGGATGTGGGACCCCCAAGGCAGGATGTGGAACCCCTGAGGGAGGACTTCGACCCCCAAGGCTGGAAGTGGAACCCCCCCTGGGGCAGCGCTCAGACCCCCAAGGCAGGATTGGGACCCCCATGGCTGCACTCGGACCCCCAAGACTGGATGTGGGACCCCCCCCCGGGGCAGCACTCAGACCCCCAAGGCAGAATGTGGGACCCTGTGGGAGCACTTAGACCCCCAAGGCAGGATGTGGGACCCCCTTCTGGGGCAGCACTAAGACCCCCAAGGCACGATGTGGGACCCCCATGGGGAAGCACTCAGACCCCAGGACAGAATGTGGGGCCCCTGAGGGAGCAGTCTGACCCCCAAGTCATAATGTAGGACCCCTGAGGGATCACTCTGACCCGCAAGGCAGGATTGGGACCCACACAGCTGCACTTAGACCCCCATGACAGGATGTGGGAACCAACCTGGGGAGCACTCAGACCCCAAGGCAAGATGTGGGACCCTAGGGTCGGGTTTGGACCCACAAGACAGGATGTATGACCCCCTAGGGCAGTACTAGACCTGCAAGGCAGAGTTCAGGCCCCCTGAGATGGGCTCAGACCCACAAGGCAGGATGTGGGACCCCCGAGATGGGCTCAGACCCCCAAGGCGGGATGTAGGACCCCCGGGATGGGCTCAGACTCCCAAGGCAGGATGTGGGACCC
>NW_025814885.1:74921-134921 GCF_022079265.1 Lynx rufus
CAACTTAAAAAAAAAAAAAAAACATGGGGCGCCTAGGTGGCTCAGTCGCTTGAGTATCTGACTCTTGATTTCAGGTCAGGTCACGATCCCGGGGTTGTGGGATCGAGTCCTGCACCGGGTTCCATGCTCAGTGTGCATGCAGCCTGCTTGGGATTCTCTCTTTCCCTCTGTCCCTCCCTCGCTCTCTCTTTTCAAAAAAAAAAAAAAAAAACTAGAAAAAAACAGAAAAGATTCAATAATAGATATATTCATACTTTTTATTTATTTAAAGTTTATTTATTTTGAGAGAGAGAGACAGACACAGAGCGTGCAAGGGAGGGGCAGAGACGGAAGGAGAGAGAATCCCAAGCAGACCAATGCGATGCCAGCAGGGACCCCGACGCCGGGCTGGATCTCACGAACGGAACCGTGGGACCATGACCTGAGCTGAAATCAAGTCCGCTGAGCCGCCCAGGTGCCTCCCTCGTTTCTACTTTTGGCCATTAGCATTGAGCAGCTGTGTTTACATGAGAGTAGAAGTTTTGTTATAAAAGTATCAGTTACTCTTTGAAGTCCGCCCTACTGACAAGCCCAAGTGTTACACAAAAGGTTGGGTAATCAGTCCGCTGAGTGATATGCTTCTCTGCCAGTTGTGTTGAAAGTAAACAATGGCAAACGTTCAAAAGGATGTGGGATTCACTCTCGAGAAGGGTCCCCTTTCCGAGGGTCTGGGAAGCCGGCCAGCGGGCTTCCTCAGTGCTTAGCAACTGAGAAGCTGGGTTTTGCCAGCCAGTCTAGGACCGAGACATTCTTTTGCGTGTGCCATCTTTAAAAATAATCTCTACACCCACGGTGGGGCTCGAGCTCCCAACCCTGAGATCGAGTCACCAGCCGGGAGCCCCTAGAAATACTTGTGTCCTGATGTGTTCAAAAGACTTGGGAGATTGGGGTACGGTTATTGTGCCTTTGCTCCTGTGGTATTTTACTTTCATAAAGGCTCCTACCGGTGAGATCTGAGATCCACGTGTCTGGGTCATTCTGCTTCTGGAAAACCGGTGTATCCGCCCCTCCCTCCCAGCCCCTGCAACCAGCCCGGTCAGGCCCCCTGACAGCCACAGGCCCGTTTCAGTTTTCGCTGCAAGAAAAGTGCGTGCTACTGTGGCAAAGGCAAGCTCACGGCACCAAGAGAGGCGACCTTCAGGGCAGTTTCTAGAAGCCCGCCGGCGAGATCCAAAGGGGAGAAAAGGAGTATCAGAGTGACTCTCTGCATGTGCAATGCTGCGTCACTACCTGCAACTCTTTGAACAGCAACTTCCGAGCACACTTCAAGCCCGTGGCTTGATACGTGTTGAAATGTGCGCACACCGAGGAACGGTTCCTGCCATCGAGATAAGGACCTACCCCTCATCCGAAGACAAGCCTCCGGCCCCTGCCCTCGCTCATCTGCAGACAACTGCTTTCTCCCACACACATGCCTGCACATCTGGTAAATGCGTATCACTTACCAGTGTGTCTGGAGCTGGGCTTTTCAGAGTCCGGGATAAGTGATAAGAACACGTAACAATTACAAACGTTTTCACCGGGTTTATCACAGTCTTTAACGCAACAGAAACTGTGCCCTGGGGGTGAGGGCGGGGACGGCGCCGAGCAGCAGACAGAATATACTGTATTTACCGGAAACGTGCTGACACCGTGTTAATAGGAAAAGCACGAACACTTTGCAAGATTCTGTGAGGCTCCGCTACACCCGGATCGGCATTTTAGGGCAGGAGTAGGTCTGAGAAGTTCTGCCCTAACAAAGCCAGTCTGTCGGCCAGGGGCACAGCAAGCTCACTGTCACTCTGTCACCACCTGCAGCCCTGTGGGTATGACCGTTGACAGCCCGTTTCCGTCCCAACCCTCTCGAGGCTCCTTCCGTCCAGCTCGGGAAGCACACGAAGGTGAGCGGTGTGGGAAGCCGAACAGAATCGCTGTGTTTAAGGCTGTGAAGTGCTGCACGGCTAAGACACATTTCAGATGTGCTGCTCACGTGGGCTCTCGCCCGGACGCAGTGACTCCTGGCGTTGCCGGAGGGCGGACGCCGTCTTGGGTCCCACGTACAGCTGAGTTCATGATGAACCGTGAACACCACCTGCTCTCGTTTTTCTTTTAATGTTTATTTATTTTTGAGACAGAGAGACAGACAGACAGTGTGCCCGAGGGGACAGGGCAAGAGCGAAAAGGGGACGCAGGGTCCCAAGCAGGCTCTGTGCTGACAGCCGAGAGACTGGCGTGGGGCTCAGACCCACAAACCACGAGATCGCTGAGCCCCCCGCGCGTCTCTCTGCTGTAACCCTTAACAGAAACTGGCCCAGGCTGGGTAAGGCAGGAAACCTTTTCTTATGGACTGAATTGTGTCCCCTGAATGTCCGCATGTTCAAGTCCTCAGCCCCAGGACCCCAGAAGGTCCTTGAAAGAGATAACTTGGCTTAAATAGTCAGTAGGGGGTCCCCAACCCAACATGACTTGGGTGCTTCGTTCTGAATAATTAACTCACGATGACCACACTTTCTGCCTCGTGGAGAAAAGATGAATTATTTCTCCTACTAATTAGAAGGGAGCGGGAACACACGGAAGGAAACGATTACAGTAAACGTAAAGAGAGAGAGAGTATCGAGAAGAACAGAGAAGGGTTAATCCACCAAATCGGGTGCTCACGACATCCAACCTCTCGGCTGGGGAAGCCCCACAGTGAACAGGCAGCTGGAGTCCCGATTGGGTGTCCTGGCAGACTGTCCCCCCTCGGATGAGGCCTCCCACTCCCTCTCCCCGCCAGGGCAACACATACACCCGGCTTGTGTGATCCACGGTTAGTCATCAAGTCGGCCTCGGTGCGGTCCCGAGCGAGCTGGTTTTTCTGCCTCTCGGATGGTACTCACAATCTTAGGGACGGGCGCCTGTACAGTCCTCTCCCCTCCCTGATCCATCCCAGGGCGCCAGCCTGGCCTGGCTCAAGGAGGAACGGGAGTCGCTTTAATGCCTCTTGGTGTCAGGAACGGAAGGGCCGTTCTGATCGCGAGGCCAGAGACGGAGCCCACGCCAGCTAAGCCCCCGTGAGGGTGTGTGGGCGGCTCTGGGCAGACATGCTTAACGGGTCACACGAACAAGTTCTACACAGAGCACCCTTATAAGCAGATCGGGACACAGGCACGCGCAGAGGGCCAGCCACATGAGGACACAGGGAGAAGACGGGGTCTACTTGGCCACTCGGCGTGTGGGGCTTTGCTATAGTGCAGCCCGAGCAGAGACGTCTTGCATTTACGGCATCTTGAGGGCTTCAAGTCTGTAGGGAAGAGGGCTGCACGGGGGGTTTGCTCTGCAAATGAGCTGCCAGGCGGGCCACTTTCAGGAGCACCCAAGAATTGGAGGGTCTGTGCAGGGATTCCCTCCAAAGCACTACCCTCTCCTGCGCCTTGGACAGAGGACACGGGAGTCCCAGTTTGGAGACCTCTGGTCCCAGCTGCGTTCTCCACATGGAATTGTAGATTCTGGGTCCACACCAAAGTTGGGTGTTCTGCTCGTGAACCACGCTGGTGCCCTGAGCTGCCAGGCATCCTGGGTTAGAGCGAGCCCTGTGCTCGAGAGCCCTGTCGAGCTCACCCTTCCTGGGAAAGGACCAGCACACAATTCTGGGCAACAATCTAACTTTGATCTACCGATGAACACATGATTTCTGAATGGCTTTAAGATGCGCTTAATTTTGCAGGTATGTAACCACGGTGTGATTCTAGGAACAGTCGTTCTCATTTTTATTCAGAACCTTATTGAGAACATTTTGGAAAATCATGTCTCCAGTGATTACGTGGCTCGGAGGTTTTGAATTGCCAGTGAATGCACCAGGATTGCTGTAACCATGGTGATTTAGATTGTATACAGACATGCCCATTTGTCCTTGTTTAAAAGCATCATAAAGGTTGATGGGGCACCTGGGTGGCTCAGTCGGTTGAGCGTCTGACTCTTGGTTTCGGCTCAGGTCAGGGTCTCTCAGTTCATGGGATCAAGTCCCGACTTGGGCTCTGCACTGACAGCATAGAGCCTGCTTGGGGTTCTCTCTCTCTCTGCCCCTTCCCGCCTCATAGGCTCACTCTCTCTCAGATAAATAAACATAAAAAAATGTTGAATCGAGTTGAAGCCTATCTCTTTTCTTAAGTTTAAGCATGCGACTGATTACTGGTTACGTCTTTAGTGTAGTGGAGGGCAAGCTCTGACATATTAAATTACAGGTTATTTTATTAAAATGTATTTACCTTTCATTCTCCTTTATAGTATAATTATAGCTACATAATAGACACACATTATAAGTGAGTTACACATGCAGAGACACTATGTTACCTCTACATTTGATTTCAGAAAGGGAGGGGAGGGTTACAAAATATTTGATACAAAGGGGGTGCGAATCTGTTGACAGACCCACAATGAGACACCGCCTCACGCCCACTGAGGAATCGGAAACACAGGCAGTAACCAGGTGCGAAATGGAACCTTCAAACAAGGCTGGTGGGGATGCAAAATGGTATAGCCATTTTGGAAAACAGTCTGGAAGTCCCTCCAGACGCCAAGCAGGGAGCCACCCCGTGGACCAGCGATTCCAGTCTCCCGTACGTGCCCGCTTGTTCACGGCAGCACGGTTCACGAGCACCAGAAAAGGGAAAACCGCCCACATGACCGTCAACGGGTGAACGGATACCAAACAGAATGTGGTGTGTGCACACTGGAATATCACTCAGCCACAAACGGGAGTGAAGCGTTGACACCTGGTGCCACGTGGGTGGACCTTGAAAGTGCGCTCGGTGAGACAAGCCCGATGAGGACACCAGATGGAAGCCTTTCCCATGGAGGAAGTCACGCGATTCCCTTTACACAAAATGTCCAGATCAGGAAAACCTAGAGCGAGAGTGGAAACCAGTGGGTGCCGAGGGCCGGGGGAAGAGGGATGGGGAGACACTGTTTAATAGGCACAGGTTTCCTTCTGGGGTGAACGCGATGTTCTAAAATGGACCCTGGGGATGGTGGTTGCGACTCTACCGATGTTGTGACCACACTGACAACCACCGTCTTGTACCCTGGGTGGTCTGCATGGTGTGTGAATGCATCTCAATAAAGCTGTTTGCAAGAAGAGAATCTGGTGGGAATCTGAGAAGCACGGTCTCAGGTGATCCTAGGAATTCTAGCTCCTGTGCCAGAATTGGGTTTGGCCGCCATCTTGGCCAGTAGGTCGTGGAGACATTCTGCGGGGACCCCCACGGGAAGGGTTTCCACGGAGAAATTAAGATTCACAGGAGGTTCGGACTTTGCTATGCTACAACACGAGGCTGCTAATATAGATGATCACACGGATGTATTGTCACATAAATACATATAAATATCAATGTATTAATACGTTGGCCAACACAGACACTGGTTTAGAAATATCGTATCGTGTGAAAGAAAAAAAGGTTCACAGGAGGAAACAGACTGAACAAGCATCAGTGTTGTCCACGGTGTGTGATGCCTGGAGCTGCAGCAGCCACTTAGGGACCCTGAGGAGACTAGGCTGGGATAAAGCTCCACTGACCGCAGAAGGAAGAGGAAAGACGGAAGGAGCCTGAACCTTCCGTACTGTTATCCAGAGGCCAGGCTAACAGCTCGGCCTTCACACCTGCCGCGTGTCTGTACACAGAGCCAGGAAAGTCCCCTCTTTTGTCACTGGCAGCCCCAGAGTAAGGCCCATGTCACCTGAGAGGATGTGTACCCCTGGAAAAGGAGACGCGGAGGTGAGCTCCCTGGACGACTCCAGTGTTCATCACGGAGCAGGTGCGGGGGGGGGGGGGGGGGAACGGGCCACAGAGCGGCCTCAGGAGCTGGTGTTGTCCCACCAGCCCCCGCCCCCTGCCCCTCACCCCACGTGCCCCTGACGCCCGCTCAGTCACCCCCCCCCCCCCGCCCCTGACCACCCCCCACCCCCACCTGCCCCTGACGCCTGCTCAGTCCCCACCCCCACCTGGTCCCTGACATCGCCCCCATCCGGGCTCAGCCTCACCCCGCCCCCACCTCCCCAACGTTGCCCCCTCCTGCCCCTCCCCGCCCCCCCAGCCCCCAGGCCGTCCTGCCCGGGCCTCCAGGTGTGGTCTTTGTCCCCCCAGGAAGCTAACCCAGCCGGGACGGAGTCTTCTAACCCAGATCGGAGTCAGAAACTCTTGCAACCGGCGGAGGAGCAGTGCTGACACTGTTTGCAACCGAACCCTGTGGTTCGGCCAAGACATCCGCGTTCCTCCTGGGCGCCGGGAGACGGGGGGGGGGGGGGGGGGGGGGGGGGGGGGGGGGGGGCGCCAAGCGGCGTGCCCAAGTGACCAGCCTCCAGCCCAGGCTCCGCGTCTCTGAGGGGGGGAAGCCCACCTGTTTTCACCCTTCCTTGCGGGGGGAGGGGCAGGCTCTGCGAGACCCCCGGGGAAGCAGGGAGCATTAGGGCACCAGCACCCGGATTCCTCCCGGTCCCAAAGTCGGATCCGGCCACGCGTCCGCGGCGCGCACGGACTCACGCATGCAGCCCTCTACCGAGTCCTGGGATCCTGCCATCACGGCTCCGCCGGGGGTGGGGGTGAGGGTGGGGGGCAGGGGGGGTGTTGTGTGACCTCGGGGACCCCCGCACGCCTCCCCTCTCTCTCTGCTAGATGCAGGAACCACTTCCCCCTGCCGTCTGGGGAGCATTTGCAGTGTTTGAAGGCTGAGCCCCTGTCTCGATGCCCCCACCCCCCACCCAGAACATGCAAACCACCCAGAGCTGGTCGGTCCCCAGGCCTGGAATCCTTCCCTTCCCCATGTCCTAAGGAAGGAACTGGAAGTTTGCACAGCAGAGGTCTCAGCACTCGGCTCCGCTCTCCCCACGCGGTCACGTCTGCCATGGAAAACATGCTTGTGAGCTCTCCTGGCCCCCTCTGCCCCCTGTGTGGACGGCCCTTCCCACGTGCCGGCCGCAGGCCCCGCTGCTGGAGGCCACTGGGTTCCGGGGCTGGTCCACGCAACGCCCCCGCGGGGTGGCTGAGGCCTCACAAAGGCACACACTGAGCCACGGCTGTGCTGCTAGCTGGAGCCCGAGAGCTAAAACGGGGAGAAGAGACGGGGCTTTGGAAGCAGCACGGTGGCCACAATGGGCCCCCCTGGCCCGTGTCCTGGCGTCGCTGTTCACGGACACACGCTTCCTCGTCGTCTCTTCCCACACAGGACGCCCCCCATCCTGTGCTTCGCCCTGGCCACGCCCCAGGCGTCAGGGACGCCATAGGCTGCGAAGGAGGCCTAGCGTGGTGGAGGCCCGGCTGGTCGCCCCGCTCCCAGGAGCCCAGACACAGCGCACGAGGCGGGCCGCGCAGTGAGATCCTGAGGGTTCCACGTCCGGGACGCTCACGCCAGCAAACTCTGCCACTGCTCACTGGAGTCTCACCCAGTGCGAGACCCGGCACCCACACTGCAGCCTGAGGCCTGCAGGAGACGCCCGCTGTGGTTCCTGAAAAGTCTGCTCAGCACTCGTTTCGGCCCTGTGCTCAGCAAGGGACAGTTGCCAATGCCCGCCATCACGGCCCCACGCCCAGGCTGGGGGACACTAATAACACGTACACAGCACACAGCAGGGCCTTGGTGCGGTTCGCGCCTGGGGGCTGGGGGCTGGCGGGAGTGGGCCTGGCCCTCTGCGCCCCTCCCCACCCCCTCTGACGGCCCCTTGGCAAAACCCGACCCTCAGGACTTACTTGGCAAACACCTTCCCTTGGGGCATCTGGGTGGCTCTGTTGGTTACCGACTTTGGCTGAGGTCATGATCTCGCCGCTCGTGGGGTCAGGCCCAGCGTCAGGCTCTCTGCTGTCACCACAGGGCCTGCTTTGGATCTTCTGTCCCCTCTCTCTGTCCCTCCCGGGCTTGCGCTCTCTCCCTCTCTAAATAAATAAACATAAAAAAAAAAAAAAAAGAAAAAAAGAAAAAGAAAAAAGCCTTCCTTCAATGGGATTCGGTGTCCAATCCTACCATTGGGGTCGCCCTGCAGCAGGTTCTGTATTTCCCATCACCTTGAGCTGCTCTGGGGCACGACTCGGGGAGGCCCCACTGGGCCCCCTCAAGGCCCCCAGCTGCTCCTGGATGAGTCCGCCACGGCCGTGGTGCAGAGGGCTTTGCACTGCGTGGCTTTCCTCCTCCGGCAGGTGCACAGACCTGCGCTGCATAGAGAGGGGCCGCTCTGGGCTGCCGTGCCTGCTGCCCCCAGGGGCTCCGGGGCGTGTGGCTCTGCCCACCACCCCTCCTCCCCTCTTCCTTACTCCTCGTGAGGACCGGGTCTTCTCGAAGCGCCCTCTGACTCACCAGCTGGCTGAAATGATTCAGAAAACGAACCAGAGAAGCCTCCCCACTCTGTCCTGATGCCCCACACCTGTTCCTGGCTGGGGCAGGAAGGCCCATTTCTCCGCCTGCGACCCCGGATTGGCCTGCCGGGGCGGCGAGAATTGGAGAACTGGCCTACGGGGCAGCCTCCTCCAGCCAAGACAGCCTTCCTGGGAGTGGGGCACAGGTGTCCCTGCAAAAGAGGTTTGTATAAATACCCCCTTCAAAGTAAGGGCACCTGTAGGCACGCCTGATCTGGCCGGTGGCTTCAGGGCTGGGCTGCTGGGAGAGAACAAGGGGTCACGGGCTGGCAGTTTGCCTGGTCTGAGTGGCCTTTGCTGGAATCTTCTATCAAATTGCTGGGTTGCAGCCTGCCAAGGAAGAGACTGCGTGGCACGACCCACTGTGTGAAATTCACGCCAGGTAGAGGTGAGGAAGCAGGAAAATAAGGCCCTGGGGTGAGGAAGGAGGGGCCGACTCGGGTAAATCAAAAGCTTGCAGAAGAGCGCGTGCTCGAAACCAGGCCCTGTGGCCTCAAGGTGCCGAACTAGGCTGGTTTGCTTGTGTTTACTGATTTGGTTTTGTGTGACTTTTTGGTTACGTGTTTCCCCACATGTAAGGTTGTCGCACGTAATCTGTGTGGTGTGGCCTGTGGAGTGGGGAGCTGTCGCTGGGCAGACGGCACTGGGCTCGGCTACCAGCCAGGCGGCCCCTGGTGGGGCCCAGCAGCTTTCCGGTGGGGACGCTCCCTGCATGGGTGCCTGCTGGCCTCACATGAGGAAGTCCCCTCCCTCACGCCGTTTGTCCACCTCCAATCAGCTTCTGACAGCGTGGCAGGTGTCCCAACGGGGTTTTTGTCACTGGGACGACCGGACTCTTGGTTACCACTGAGAACGGGGGCATGGAAGGTGTTGAGCCAGGAGATTGTCTGCGATGCTTCTGACCCCACACGTACAGGACGCCAAAACCTCGGGAGGCCAGTAGGCAGTCTGCACACTTAGGGGCTCAGGGCTCCAGACTTGACCCCTCGGGAGGCCAGTAGGCAGTCTGCACACTTAGGGGCTCAGGGCTCCAGACTTGACCCCTCGGGAGGCCAGTAGGCAGTCTGCACACTTAGGGGCTCAGGGCTCCAGACTTGACCCCTCGGGAGGCCAGTAGGCAGTCTGCACACTTAGGGGCTCAGGGCTCCAGACTTGACCCCTCGGGAGGCCAGTAGGCAGTCTGCACACTTAGGGGCTCAGGGCTCCAGACTTGACCCCTGGGAGGCCAGTAGGCAGTCTGCACACTTAGGGGCTCAGGGCTCCAGACTTGACCCCTCGGGAGGCCAGTAGGCAGTCTGCACACTTAGGGGCTCAGGGCTCCAGACTTGACCCTTCCGCAGTCTGGTGTCCAGCCCCTGCTGTGGGACCTGTGGGGGCCCACTGCTGACTCTGCGGCTTCCGTAGTCCATCTGCCTTTTAGGGGACCCATGCCCCCGGGAGCCTACAGAGCAGGGGCCGTGTGTGTGAGTTTCCCTGCAGCTTACTGTAACAAGGTCCACAAGCTGGTGTTGAAAACAACAGAAAGGTAACCTCTCTCAGCTCTGGGGCCGGAAGTCTGAGATCCAGGCGGAGCAGGGCCGTTCTCCCTCTGGCGGCTCCGGAGGGTGGGGGTGGGGGTCCTTCCAGCTTCTCCAGCTTCTGGTGGTTGCTGGCAATCCTTGGCTTATAGACCTCACTCCAGTCTCTGGCTCTGCCGTCCCATCGGCTTTGTCCCCGCAGGTTCTCTTTCCCCTTTTCCCCTTCTTACAAAGCACACCTGTCACCGAATTAGGGCCCACCCTACTCCAGTGGGACCTCAAGTTGGTCACATCTGCAAGGACCCTAACCCAAATGAGGACATGTTCACAGGTACTGGGGGTTAGGATGTGAGCTTATCTTTTGGGGGGAATACAATTCAACCCCACACAGGGTGTGTGAAGTCCTTGGCATGCGTTCGCAAAGGTATGGTGCAGAATTGGCTCTGAGAGTCGCTGTTAGGACACCGTGGTCTCCGACTCTACATCGTACCTTCTCTCCTGGCAAGTTCTCCTGGTTACTAAGCACAGTTCACCGTCACTCCTGAAGCCAGGTGACTTCCCACGAGGCCACTTCACAGCCTCAGCGAAACCCTCCTTCACTTGAGCTCGTGAGCTGCAGAATCCGGGGCAGACTTGCCTCTCGTCCTTTGGGAGGCGGGCTGTGGGCTGACACAACGATATGTTCAAGGTGTCCCATGCGGCCACAATCTGAGGGACGACCATGTTTTTAACATTCCAGTCGTAGCGTGCACGTGGGAACGACGCGGGGGGCGGGAAGATGTCTTAGGCCATAAACTGTAGAATTGTAGAGCCGGGAGTGGCCTCAGGAAGTGTCCACTTGAACTGTATGCAAGTTCTTTCTGATCAAGGACCTGTATGCTATGCTTTTTTTTCCACCAGGGACCCTGTATTTTGAAGTATTGTGAATTTATTAAAGTTTTTAATTCTAGTTTCCATATTTATTAGTGAAGAACAAAGCTAACCTGCCTTAAAAACTTTTAAAAAGTGTTTATTTTTGAGGCAGAGAGAGAGAGAGAGAGAGAGACAGAGACAGAGCCCAAGCGGGGGAGGGGCAGAGGAAGAGGGAGACACAGAATCGGAAGCAGGCTCCAGGTCCCAAGCTGTATGCAGAGAATCCAGTGCTGGGCTCACACCCATGGACTGTGACATCGTGACCTGAGCCGAGGTCGGATGCTTAACCGATTGCACCACGCAGGCACCCCCCAAAAATTATTTTTAATTGTAGTAAAGAACACAGAATACAAAAATTATCCTCTGAACAATTTTTCAGCCTACGGTTCAGGAGTGAGTAACTGTATTCCATTTTGTGTAACGGATCTCTAGGACTTTTTCATCTTGCAAAACTGAAACTCGGTGCCTGTTCAACAACTCCCCCCCCCCCCCCCCACCGCCTGGCACCCATCCTTCTACTCTCCTTCCTGTGAATTCCATATAAACGGAGTCATGGTGTTTGTCCTTTTGTGACTCCCTTCATTCACTCATCATGTCCTCAGGGGTCATCCATGTTGTAACATGACAGGATTTCTTCTTTTTTTAATTTTATTTTTTAAAATTTACATCCAAATTAGACTACAGTGCAACAATGATTTCAGGAGTAGATTCCTTACCCATTTAGCCCATCCCCCCTCCCACAACCCCTCCAGTAACCCTCAGTTTGTTCTCTATATTTATGAGCCTCTTCTGTTTTGTCTCCCTCCCCGTTTTTATATTATTTTTGTTTCCCTTCCCTTAAGTTCATCTGTTTTGTCTCTTAAAGTCCTCATATGAGTGAAGTCATAGGATTTTTGTCTTTCTCTAATTTCACTTAGCATAATACCCTCTGGTTCCATCCATCCACGTAGTTATAAATGGCAAGTTTTCTTTTTATTTATTTATTTATTTATTTAAAAAAAATTTTTTTTTTTAACGTTTTATTTATTTTTGAGACAGAGAGAGACAGAGCATGAACGGGGGAGGGGCAGAGAGAGAGGGAGACACAGAATCGGAAACAGGCTCCAGGCTCTGAGCCATCAGCCCAGAGCCCGACGCGGGGCTCGAACTCACGGACCGCGAGATCGTGACCTGGCTGAAGTCGGACGCTTAACCGACTGCGCCACCCAGGCGCCCCTTTTTTTTTTTGATTGCCGGTGATACTCCATTGTACATAATGTACCACATCTTCTTTATCCATTCATCCGTCGACGGACATCTGGGCTCTTGTCCACTATTGTGGACAGTGCTGCTATAAACATGGGGGTGCGCGTGTCCCTTCGAAAGAGCACACCTGTATCCCGTGGATAATTGCCTAGTAGTGCAATTGCTGGGTCGTAGGGTCGTTCTATTTTTAGTTTTTGGAGGAACCTCCATACTGTTTTCCAGAGAGGCTGCACCAGCTTGCGTTCCCATGGATTTCTTTCTTTTTTTGCGACTGAATAATACTTCATTGTATGTATATGCCACATCTTCTGTGCCCATTTTCCCAGAGACATCTTGCTGCATCCACACGACTCCTGAAACGGAATGCCATGGACACCAGTGACAGTCACAACAAAGTTTATTGCAATGAGAGGCAAGGCAAACCGACCTATCGGGACGACACTCTTCATCAGAACAGCTGGGGTACAGAGTTTTTATAGCCGACCACATCCCATTATCACCTGGGAGCAGAACAAAGGAATAGTTCCCAGGTGGAAACAAGCCCTTGCCCCAATCCAATCAAACACTAATCCATCCCTTGATTGATAGGATAAGGCTGTTGTCTCTTAACCTGTAGTGTTAAAGCTGTTATTTCTTAAGGCTATGGGTTAGCCCTACACTACAATTTAACCCTTACCATCTGGGCTGTTTCCACCTCTCGGCTGTTGTGAATGATGTTGCCATGAGCACAGGCATCCAAATATCTAAGATCCTCCTTTCAATTCTTTTGGCTATGTGCACAGAAGTGAGATCGCTGGGTCAAAGGGTAGTTCTATTTTTAGTTTATCAAGGAACCTCCATACTGCTTTCCATGGCGGCTGCATCGATTTCTCCACATCCTCATCAATGCTTGTTTTCTGTGTTGATAGTGGCCTTCCTAATGGGCGTGAGGCGGTAGCTCCTTGTGCTTCCCATGTGTGTTTAATGACCAGAGATGCTGAGCATCTTTTCATATGTCTGTTGGCCATCTTTGTGTCGTCTTGGAGAAATGTCTGTTCAGGTCTACCTATTAAGTAGCTCACTCGCTTTTATTGTAGGAGTTCTCTGTATATTCTGAATACCAACCCTTATCAGAAGTAGGATTTGGGATTAGTTTTTACTCCAGGTCTCCTTTTCACTCTGTGGATTCCTTTGTGCAGAAGCTTTTAAGTTGGTAGTCCCATGTGTGTATTTTTGCTTTTGTTGCCTGTGCTTATGTGGCCTTTGAATAACTTGAGACAAAGAGCAGGTGTTCTTGCACCAGTCCATCAAGTTCCTCCCAGAGCAAAGGCACAGACATATTAGTGAGCAGAGAATGTCTCCGTAGCAAGCATAAACATAAGACTTCTGTCGAGAAGTTTCAATGTTTGGACACAATGACAGACTTTCCAAAAGGCAAAAATATGGTACAAAGAATTCCTGTATAACGTGCATTCACAGTGCCCAAATGTTAGCGTTTACGTGAGCTGCGTCCAGGATCCGAGCAAAGAGGACGGAACACACTTTTTGTGGGAATTAGTTTCCTATGGTTGCGGTCACAGACGAAATCAGCTGGTTGGCTTACAACTACAGAAGTCTACCCTCCTCCAGTTCTGGAGACCCGAAGGCTGAGATCCAGGAGGGGCAGGACCACACTCCCTCCGGAGGCTCCAGGAGAGGGTCCTTCCTGCCTCTTGCAGCTTCTGTGGCTCCTGGGCTTGTGGCCGTGTCCCTTCCAACTCTGCCTCTGTCTTCACGTGGCTTCTCGGGAGCATGTCCCCTCCTCTGTATCCGTGTCTCCTCCTCTGTCTCTTCTAAGGACACCTGTCACTGGACTTAGAGCCACCCTGACCCAGGATAGCGTCAGCTCCAAATCCTTCACTGCAAAGAACCCTTTCCCAAATAAGGTGCTGTTCACATGTTCTGGGAGAAACCCCTTCTGGAGGTCACCATTCAGTCCACTATCTGTGTTAAGATCATTCTTTCATCCTGGATGAGTCAGGTCTTCTATGGACTGGTGTTGGCAGCAGTATTATTGGGGTGTGGGTATAGGGACACTGAAAAATCTCTGATGGAAGGAACCCAAGTCCTGGCTCCATCACAAGGCGGGCTCTTCGGCCATGAGAACAGTTACCCCATCCTTTTCATGGGTGCCGAGTGCAGAATTAGTCACCTTGTAACGCTGGTTCTTACGGGATTTTATGATTAATAACCTCACGTAGCCAATAATTGCAGGTTTGGAGTAATTGATCGCTGGAACATAATGACAGCACTGTCACCGTAGGCTCTGCAAGACTGAAATAGGAATGCTGTTAATGGGGAAGGCTTGGGCAATTCAGAAAGTTGGTTGCCAAGGGAACCGAGCAGGTTTGTCAGGGTTGTCAAGGAAACTTCTCCTCCACGGGGAAGGCGGAGGTGGGCGGGACCTGAACTGAGGGATTAGCCTTTCAAAGGGGCCCCTGCTTTCAAGCCCCATTTACCTGAGTGAGGCTCTCTGAGTACCCTTCTAGTGTGGGCTGTGGCTTGGGGAAGTGCGTTCCATTAAGCCTTATTTTTTTTGTCACAGTCGTGGAGGGGTTTGCAAAGCACCTTTGTGTTTAGGGCAACAGATGTTACCACAGCAGAGCGTCCCAACACATCAGGGATGAAAGATTCAGGCCATGTCTTCGTCATGTGAATCTCAGGCCGGTCAAGCCTTGTCCGTGTGGTTTCTCCCTCCTCCTTCTGGACGGAGGGTTCCCGCCAGTAGTGGGTGGGGCTGTTTGGGTGACCGTGCAGGAACCAGACCCCTTGTCCTAAGACCCTCACGGATCTGACTACATCCCCTCGGGAACACCCAGAGACGTGGAGTCCACACTGCAAGGTGGGGATAGGCTGGGAAGCGCAATGCAGACATGAGCAGGAAAAAGGTAGGAAGACGGCTCTGGCAAGGAGCCTCTGCCACAGTGGGGTCGCCAGGCTCCCGGTTCACAGTCTCTGGGTCGTATACGATGTGAATTACACGTTACTATGGACTCTGCTGTTTCCTTGTTTTGGAAGCCCCATAGGAGGTGGCTCACATCGCTTGTTAAGCTATGGACGCAGTCACAGCAAAGTTCTGTGGTTCAGTCTGGAGGTGCCGAAGTAGGTGCAGAAAATTGGCAAGAACGAAACCACCTTGTGGGAATGTGGATAGGGTGCATTAAACCTGTATGTGGTTGTGTTATGCCTAAAATCTCTTCTATTGCTTTTTTTTTTTTTTTAAATACCTATTCCAAGCTTTTGTGCGTTATTAGAGAATTCAACTAACACAATTACTGTGGGGCCCTTGCTGGGCTTTGCGGATGCTGGAGTAGCAGGTAACTTGGTACATGTCCCTCGTGTTTGCGCCCCAGAAGAGCACAGTCACCCCTCAGCGTGTATTTAGGGTACTTGTAACGTTGCCGCCTCGAAATGTGCGCTCAGGTGAACCTATTTAAAAAATAATTTTTTTAAGTTTATTTGAGAGAGAGACCGAGAAGAAGGAGAGGAGAAGCAGAGAGAGAGAATCCCAAGCATCCTCTGCACTGTCAGCACAGAGCCCGATGCGGGGCTCAAAGCCATGAACCGTGAGACCGTGAGCTGAGCCTAAATCAAGAGCTGAGGGGCGCCCGGGTGGCTCAGTCAGCTGAGCGCCCGACTTCAGCTCAGGTCATGATCTCGCGGTCCGTGAGTTCGAGCCCCGCGTCGGGCTCTGTGCTGACGGCTCGGAGCCTGAATCCTGCTTCGGATTCTGTGTCTCCCTCTCTCTCTGCTCCTCCCCAGCTCATGCTCTGTCTCCCTCTCTGTCAAAAATAAATAAACATTAAAAAAAATTAACAAAAAAGAGTTGGATGGTTACTTGACTGAGCCCCCCAGGTGCCCCTCAGGTGAACATATATGTAATGAGAGCTTTCTCAGTGACTGGGAGTGAACCTGGTGACGTGTTTGTTGCTCTGGTGATTCTCGCCTCTGCCTCTCCAAGATGCTGTGAGTAGAGCAGCCATGTTCACATCCAGACGGTGTCATTTAAAAAATACAAGCAGGGGCGCCTGGGTGGCTTACTCGGTTAAGCGTCCGACTTCGGCTCAGGTCACGATCTCACGCTTTGTGAGCTCGAGCTCCGCATAGAGCTTTGTGCTGACAGCTCAGAGCCTGGAGCCTGCTTCAGATTCTGTGTTTGCCTCTCTTCCTGCCCCTCCCCCACTCACGCTTTGTCTCTCTCAAAAATAAATGTTAAAAAGTTAAAAAATACTAAGCAAATCCACTGTAATCACAGATGCCTGGTAGGGAATGGCCAATCCTGCATCTGACATGAGCCGCACACTTAGGGTTCCAAAGTGCCGGTGAGCGTTGGTAACGAGGGGACGTGCTCCCACTGTGGTCCGAGTGACGTTAAATGCCCTCAGTGCCACCTAGAGATACTATGGTGTCACCTTTGTGTTCTCCAGCAGCCTTGGAGCCAGGGGCCACAAGATGTGACGAACCCTTTACAAACACCCCTTTGCGCAGCATGGGCTCGCCACGACCCAGGTCTAAATGATGCAGCAAAGTCGGCCTCTGCCTTCGCTCTTCCTGGGGACGTTGGTGAGACCAAAAGATGCGGACAACCCCCAGGTGCCACTTCAGGGCCTGGTCCCCAAAGGGAGAGTCCTGGTCAGGGGCCAGGCACCCAGAAAGTGGTCGGGGAGGGGGGACGACAGTGGCCACTCGGGCGGGGCGCTCACTTGGACTCAGATGTACAATGTGTCTGGACGTCCCTGGTGGGTACAGGGCAGGAACCGGCTCCTGGTGCCTGGGAGGCCAGAAAGGGTGTTTGAAATGAATGAATGTGGGTGATAATCCAGGTCACAAGGGCAGGGCGCCGTGGTGGCCGGGAGGCATGGCCCGACAAGGCAGAGAAGTCCGTGCCGCTTACGCACCAGGCTTTTTCTGATCGTCACTGTTGAGCCCGTCTGGCAGCCCAGCACCTCGTCCCGACGGACCACTGCCCCTGGGGAACCAAGATTTTCCTTGCTCGAAGGCTGAAAGCATTCTGCCTCGCGTACAGATGGCACGGGGAGTTTGAGTCCGCGTGCAGACGTGGTTGGGAGTCTGGTTTTGCCATTTACCAGCGTGCGATGCAGGACACCCACTTCCCTCTTGGGGCCTCAGTCGCTACACCATGAGCAAACAGTGTATAAGGATGTCCCAGTCCAAGGACTGCTGTGACGCTCCCATGTGACCATCGACGCAAAGGACCTGCTACACAGAAGGTGCTCACAGCGTCAGGCAGATGCCGCATCCAGACCGTGAGGGTCCGGAGCCAGGTCCCTGCGTCCCTCGACGATCCTGTCCCTGGGGCCCCTGTGACTTGTGGACCAGGGGAACAAGTGGCAGGTTCTGTCAGTTCTGAGACCTGATATTTTCACGGCATGCTCGCGCTGCCATAGCAAATACCCCAGACTGGGCGGCTTAGACCGTAGGTATTCATTTCTCGGGGTTCTGGAGGCTGGGAGTCTGAGATCCAGGCAGGGCTGAGGCTGGTTCCTGCAGAGCCCCTTCTCCTGGGTGTGTAGATGTCATCTTTATCCCGGTCCTCTTGTGGTTGTCCCTCTGCGTATGTCTGTCTCCTCATGTTCTAGGACTCTAGTCCTTTCGGTTCAGGGCCGATCCTAATGACCTCATTTTGATTTAATTACCTCTTTCAAGACCCTATATCCAAATACATCAGCATTCTGAGGTGCTGGGGGTGGGGGTAGGACTTGAACATCTGGATTTTGAGGGACCTCATTTAGCCTGTAACATCCTGCCTAGAAACATGTGCTCTGGTCCCTCCTTCCATCAAGTCCCATGGGTGTGATGCAGTGGCCAAGGGAAACACCACACGGGCAGTGGTTTGATCCCAGCTGGGGAACCTGTCTTTGAACTCTTTGCAGCATAGGAGCCAGCCCCCTGCCGGGGCGAGTAGTTTGAGGTGTCCGTCTGTGTCATCTGACCACTGGAATGCCCAGGTGACCCGCCCCAGGAAGTGCTCCCTGTTGGGAAACCTGGGAGTCAACAGCGTCAGTTGAGGGTGTCGGGGGCTCTCAGGAGCAGGTGCCTCTTCCAAAAGACACCCCAGCAAGTATCGAGAAACCTTTGGGTGGAGTTACAGGTGGACAAGTGTCATGGTGTCATTTGTGGTCCAGAAAGATCCCCTCGGGGGTAGATGTGAGCTGCACCGAGGAGCAGGGAACCTCGTCTGGGCCCCATGCAGGAGTCGGGCCCAAGACTGGTGCTTGGGGCAGGGCTGTGCTGCATGTGGGAATTAGTGTCGGGACTGGAGACCGACTTGGGGCGTAGAGCTGCAGATGTTACTGGGACACAAGGAGACTGGGGAGACTAGGATGACCCCGTGTATTTGGGCTCAGCAACTAGCGTGTAGAGCGCATCCGAGATCAGTCCTGGGAGCTGGCCGTTTGTCTGAAGTCGAGAGTGTGATTCTTGGTTGGATAGATGTATCCATCTGTGGGGGGGGGGGGGGGAAGGTCATGTCGGAGGCGCCAGGGCGATGACGTTCTGGTGGGGGCAGGCGGGTCAGCAGCGGACTCTGTGTGGCTGACTGTGGGCCTGATGGAAGCAGCTGTGAGGCGCAGACGCGAACAGCTGTCCGTTGCTGCAGCTTTATGATCTAGCCAGAAAGCCCAGGCCCCCGAGCACAGCCCCCCTGTCGTCTGGTCGGGGTGGGCGAGCAGTCTATTGTCAACGCGTTTGCCATCAGGGACTGATTAGCTGCAGCGGGAGGTCTGCGCAGCGTGCAATCCCCACACCGGCTGCGGGCGCCATGGTTACGGCATCGGACCCCGTGACTGCTTCCGAGAAGGCCCGCTGCTCACTGCGGCTAACAGGAGGGGCTCCGGGGGCCCCAGCTGAGCCCGGCCCCCTGTCCACCCTCCGCCAGGCCAGTTCTTTGCACACGGCCTGCTTCCGTGTCCCCCAAAGTAACCGGCACGTTCGCCCCTCTTTCCCAGGTGCAGCGAGGCCTCTGGCAAGGGTTGGGGAGAATCCTAGACTTCAGACACAGGACTGCTGGGGGTCAGTGTCCTGTCCTACCTCCCCTCCCCCCCGCGAGGACCCCTGTGGGACAGACGAGTCAGGGCTGTTTTCGGGGTGCTGCGTGGAGGTCCTTAGGGGGAACACTTAGGGCCCCCTTTCCAGAAAGATGGCAGAAGGGGGGACTGCCGTGAGTGCGTGATGTGAGAGAGAAATGTTGGCGCCACCCACACAAAGGGTGGGCTTTCAAGCACAGACTCCCCCTCCCCGGGGGGTGTGCGGGAGCTGGGAGCCCCGAGCTGGAGCAGGACTGTCCCCGGGCGGCTGTAGCACCGACCCGCGCCGGGGCCTCCCCGTCCCGTCCGCTCTGCATGCGGCCTCTCCGGGGTGCACGCTGGCTTCCTGTCGCTCGGCGCTCCGCGGTCTTCCATCGCCAGCCTGGGCACCTGCCACTCCATCCCTCTGCGTCACTTCCTGTCCTGTTGCTAGGCGCTCCGCGGTCTTCCATCGCCAGCCTGGGCACCTGTCACTCCATTCCTCTGCGTCACTTCCCGTCCTATCGCTCGGCGCTCCGCGGTCTTCCGTCACCAGCTTCGGCACCAGTCGTCCATCTTCGCTCGCTCTCGTCACTGCGTCACTTCCCGTCCTGTCCCTCGGCGCTCTGCAGCCTTCTGTCACTAGCTTCGCCACCTGTCACTCCATTCCTCTGCGTCACTTCCTGTCCTGTTGCTAGGCGCTCCGCGGTCTTCCATCAGCAGCCTGGGCACCTGTCACTCCATTGCTCTGCGTCACTTCCTGTCCTGTCGCTATCGGCACCTGTCGCTCCGTCCCTCTGCGTCACTTCCGTCCTATCGATCGGCGATCTTCCATCACCAGCTTCGGCACCTGTCGTGCATCTCCGTCTGTTCCCGTGTCTCCGTTCGTTGAGCTGCGTCACTTCCTGTCCGTCTCCCTTCAAGTTGCCCGATCTCGTCCGGCGGCCCTTTGGCGCCCTCCGTCCGGGCTTGGACCGCTTGGCGCCATGTATCCCCGCCCACCACCGCTCGGCACCGCCCGTCACCACTCGGGTCCCTCCGTCCGTGGTTCGTGTGTGTGTGTGTGTGTGTGTGTGTGTGTGTGTGTGTGTGTGTGTGTCTGTCTGTCTCTGTCTCTCTGTCTCTCTCTGTCCTTGGTCCCTGGCGCCTCCCTCTGGCCCTTCGTCCAGGCTCGGCTCCCTCCGTGCGCACTTCGGGTGGCCTTGGCCCTTGTTCTCGGTGACTGCGCTGTCCTGTCAGCTCTCCTCCCTGGGCACCCGGGTGTTGTCGCGGGTGTGCATGGACTCCCACACATGCGTGGCACACGGCCACCCCGCCTTCCTGCCCCCTGTGCGAGCACGCAGGCAGCGGGGCAGGAGTGGGTCGGGGCTCGCGGCACCGTCCCTGAAGCAGGGCCGGTCAGCCTGCGCAGTCGCACGGAGCACTGTGTCCCGCGTCACTTCTTGACCCAGGGCCCCCTTGGAAAGGCCTTCCCACTACGACGGTGTAAACCCTGATGCCCTCCACTTCTTGGACAACTGCTACTGTCCTTCCTTGTACACCTGCAGTCCTGCCGCAGAGCGTGTACGTGATATACGCAGTTGTACATCCGCGGCTCTGATGGGGCGTGTGTACACGTGATATACGGGGTTGTACATCTGCGGTCCCGCACGAGCGTGTGTACACGCGAGATACCCTGCTAACCTGTGGTTGTACACTTGCGATCCTGCCAGAGCGCGTGTACACGTGACCTATGCGGTTGTCCATCTACGGTCCTGCCGGAGCGCGTGCACATGGGAGATACCCGGTTGTACATCCACAGTCCTGGTGGAACGTGTGTAACGTGAGACCCACCACTAACCTGTGGTTGTAGATCCGTGGTTTGGCCGGAGCTCGTGTACGAGGCTCACCTGTGGTTGTACCTACGCGGTCCGGCTGGAGTGTGAGAGGCCGGCTATGCGGCTCACCTCCCTAATTTTCTCTCTAGCATTCTTAGATCTCTCTTCCTATTTGCAATATTCTCTCATTTTTATGCTAAAACCATGCATGTTTTTAGCTCTGTCTGCTGTATTTTCCTTCTCCTGTGAGTCTGTGGATACCATGCCGAGGCACGTGGTTTCTCACACTTGTGAGCTGTCGGTCCTGATCCATCTGACAAGTCCTAGGCTAACTGGTGGCGGTTTCTTAGCGGCACACGAACCCTGCAATGCGTGGTGGTGTCCTGGATGCAGTGAGGTGCTGTTCACTGTGGTTGTAAATTTGCTTTACTGCCTGCGAGGCCTCGTCACATCTCCCTGCCCATTTTTTGTTCCTGCCATTCCTTTGGGTGTTTCCCAGGTATTGTTCATTTTTCTCTGAAATTACGATCAAATTCTTGCATTCTGAACATAAGTCTGACTGGGGTTTTTATTAACATTGCGTTAGTCTAATGAAGAAGTGACATTTACATGAAATCTTACCATGAAAAACACTGTCTTCACAAGGATACAATTTGTGTGTGTATGTGTGTTCCTTCAGAGGGTGTCAAGGAAACTGTCCTTTCTACTTGTTCTGTACATATTTACTGGACGTCTACTATGGGGCAGGCCCTGTCCTCGCACCGGGGACACAGGATAAACCTAGCAGACAAGATATCCGCACTCAGATCTTTGCCTACCTTCACAGCATAAAGCCACCGTTCTCCTGTTGTCTGCTGGCTGGTTTTACCTTTCACGTTTATTTAAGTTGATTTACTTATTCAGAGAGAGAGAACGAGTGGGGAAGGGGCAGAGAGAAAGGGAGACCGAGAATCCCAAGGAGGTTCCACGCTGTCGGTGCAGACCCCGACGTGGGGCTCGATCCCACAAACCATGAGATCGTGACTGCAGCCAAAACCAGGAGTTGGTCGCTCAATTGACTGAACCACCCAGGCAGCCCTACCTTTCGCATTTAGATCCACAAATCACATTTTTATTAATCATTTTACTCCATGTAGATGGTCAGTTGATTAAACACCACTTGCTGAAAAAGCTACTTTTCCTCAGTGCTCAACAGTGGTTAACACTGTAATAAATCAAGTGCTCATATATGTTTGGTTCTAGACCTATTTCAACAGTAGATCAGCTTTACTTTCCCTCAGACTCGATCAGGAGTTGGCGAGAAGGAAGGGAGCCAAGAATGACTCTACAGTTTGATCCTGAGAAACGAGTGGCAGGTGTCCATAGGGAGGAGGGCACTGGCAGGAACAGACTGGAGGCTTAAGCTAGACTTGGGGGACTTGAGGCATCTCTCAGACACCAAGGTGAAGAGGTCGGGTAGGCAGGTGCATATAACACAATCAAATTCTATCTCTGAGAACCATTACCTTTACGAAATCTCTATGTAATGTTTCACTTTGCGTTCTTTTGTTGAATAACCACATCACTGTTTCTTTTCATGTCACTGATGATAGTTGGCAATTTAATCCATTTTAAGTGTCTAATTTTGTGGCATTAATTACGTTCATAGTGTTTTACATCCTTCACCATTATTTCCAAAACTTTTTCACTGCCCCCAGCAAAACTGTCCCTATTAAGCAGTTACTCTCAAGTCCTCCCTCCCCAACCCCTGGCCACCTCTGATGTCCTTTCTGTCTCCACGAAGTAGCTTTTCCTAGATATCTCATATAAATTGAATCGTATAATCCATTTCGTGTCTGGCTTCTCTCACTGAGTATGTTTTTCAGGTTTATCCATGTATGTATCTCATACCTTCATCATTCTTTAGGGCTGAATAATTGTCCACTGCATGTACATAGCACAACTTGTTTATCCATTCACGTACTGTGAACACTGGGTGAATCACAATGCTCTGAATGTTCACATACAAGTATCTACTTGAGTTCCTGTTTGCAATCCTTGTGGGTACATCCCCAGGAATGTAACTGCAAGGTCATGTGGAAAATCTAACTTTTTGAGGAAAACCCAAACTGTTTTCCATACTGCCAGCATCATTTTACCTTGTTACTAGGAACGTATATGGTTTCAGTTTCTCCATATTCCAATACAGGTTTATTCTCTCCAAACTCATTTTATATTTTTGTTGACATTTTTAAAACTATAGTCCTTTTGTCACTGTTTTCCTTTGACTGATGACCAATGATAAGCATCTTTATGTGCTTATTGGCCCTTTGTATAGATCTTCTTTGAAGGAATGTCTATTGGTGTTTTGCCCAGTTTCATATTGAATTGTCTTTTGGGGCACCTGGGTGGCTCAGTCGGTTAAGCATCCAACTGAGGTCATGATCTCACGGTTCATGAGTTCAAGCCCCGTGTCAGGCTCTCTGCTGTCAGTGAGGACTCCACTTCAGATCCTGTGTCCCCCTCTCTCTGCCCCTCCCCCGCTTGGGTACGTGTGCTCTCTAAAATATTAATAAAATAACATAGGGGCGCCTGGGTAGTTCAGTTGGTTACGCGTCTGACTTCGGCTCAGGTCATGATCTCGTGGTTCGTGACTCTGGAGCCTGCTTCAGATTCTGTGTCCCGCTCTCTCTCTGCCCCTCCCCTGCTTGTGCTCTCTCTTTCTCTCTGAAAAGTAAATAAGCATTAAAAAAAATTCTTTTTGTTGTTGTATTGTAGGCGTTTTTATATATCCTGGACATGTTCCGTATCTGCCTTATCAGATAGATTATGTCCAAATATTTCTCCCTGTTTTTTTCTTTTTGAGATTAAAAAAAAATTTTTAAATTTTTTATTTTTTCAGTTTATTTTTTTTTTTAATTTTTTTTTTCAACGTTTATTTATTTTTGGGACAGAGAGAGACAGAGCATGAACGGGGGAGGGGCAGAGAGAGAGGGAGACACAGAATCGGAAACAGGCTCCGAGCCATCAGCCCAGAGCCTGACGCGGGGCTCGAACTCACAGACCGCGAGATCGTGACCTGGCTGAAGTTGGACGCTTAACCGACTGCGCCACCCAGGTGCCCCTCAGTTTATTTTTGAGAGAGAGGGAGGGAGGGAAAGCAGGGGAGGGGCAGAGAGAATCCTGCACTGTCAGCACAGAACCCTGTGTGGGGCTCGAACTTACAAACCGAGAGATCATGACCTGAGCCAAAAATCAAGACTGAGCTTAACCAACTGAGCCACCCTAGGGCCCCAAGATTTTCTTCTTAAGGAATCTCTACACCCAACATGGGGCTCGAACTCACAACCCTGAGATCGAGTCCTACGCTCCACCAACTGAGCCAGCCATGTGCTGCTTTGTATTGCTTAAATCTCCTGACCGTGTCCTTTGTAGCAAAGTATTTAATTTTAGTAAGTTGAATCTATTTTTCCTTTCGCTGCCTCTGCGTTTGGTGCCATATTTAAGAAAGCTGCCCAATTCAAGGTCATGAAGGTCTTTCCTATGCTTTCTTCTCATGGTTTTGTAGTTGTGGCTCCGAAATGTAGGCCTTTGATCCATTTTGAGTCAATATTTGTATGGTGTAAATTGTCAGAATCAACTGGCCATAACTCGAGGGTTTTTTTTCTGGGCTGTCAATTCTCTATTTTAAAAAGGAACTTGGGGGCACCTGGGGGGGCTCAGTTGGTTGAGCCTCTGACTTCGGCTCAGGTCATGATCTCACGGTTTGTGGGTTCAAGCCCCGCGTCAGGCTCTGTGCTGACAGCTCAGAGCCTGGTTCCTGCTTTGGATTCTGTGTCTCCCTCTCTGTCTGCTCCTCCCTCGCTCATACTCTGTCTCTCTCTGTCTCTCTCTCAAGAATAACATAAAAAAATAATAAAAAAGAACTTGGTTGAACCATAATCTACATACAATATACATAATTTAAGTGTCCAGTTTTGATATCTGACCAATTTTTTTTAAAGCTTAAGATTTTTATTTTGAGAGAGACACAGAGCAGGTGGGGAGAGACAGAGAGAGTGGGAGAGAGAGATTCCCAGGCAGGCCCCGTGCTGCCAGCACAGAACCTGAGGTGGGGCTCAAACTCCCGAACCTGTGAGATCATGACCTGAGCTGCAACCAAGAGTCAGCTGCTCAGCCGACTGAGCCCCCCGGGCACCCCGATATCTGAAAGATGTAACTACAATGAAAATACAGAATACTTCTGTCACCACAGTCTTCTCCCCTCCACCCCCCCTCCCCCCACCGACCCTGACCTTCCCAATTATCCCCAGCATCACCGGGCAAACAGTGATCTGTTTTCTGTCACTGAAGGTTAGATTTATCTCATCCAGAGTTTCATACATGTTGAATTATATGTATTCTTTTCTGTCTGGCTTTTGCACAACATATCAATTTTGCTATTCGTGGATATTATGTGTGTCAGAAGTCAATTTTTAATAGATGTGTAATATTACACTGTAGAGATATATTAGTTGATGTTTGTGTTTTTTTTCCAAGTTTGGCTATGATGAATAAAACTGCTGTAAACATTTATGTACACATGCGTGTGCACATATATTTCATTGGTTTTGGCAACCCTAAAAGTAGGATTGCGAGTTCATTTCCTTTTTTAACTTTCATTTCTTTATGAGAGAGAGAGGGCACGCGTGCGTCTGTGCAAGCACGAGCAGCGGAGGGGCAGAGCCAGAATCCCAAGTAGGCCCTGTGCTGTCAGCGTAGAGCCCGACGCGGGCCTCGATCTCACAAATCACGAATCAGGACCCGAATCGAAACAAAGAGTCAGACACTTAACCAACTGGGCCATCCGGGCGCCCCCTGTATTTTAACTTTTAAAAGAAACTGATGAAAGTAGTTTTGCAAAGTGTGAGCACCGCTCCCGTGAGCAGCGTAGGAGAGTCCCCACTGCTCCAAAGCCTCGCCGTGTGGTGCGTCTGTCTTTTTCACTGTAGTCATTCACGTGGGTGTTTAGTGGGATCTCGCGGTTTTAATTTAGATTTCTCCGGCGACTAATACGTTGAGCATTTCTGTGTACTTACTGGGCAACCGTGCATTTTTTGGGAAGTGTCTTCCCATCATCTTGGGGACTTGTTTGTGTTATTGTGGAAACAGTTCTGTGTATATTCCGTATTAAGTTGTGAAGTATGCGTCTCCACTGCGTGCACATCTGGACACACACAGGGCATGTTTTATCCCATGTTTCTCCTACATGTTTGATTCTATGATTATGTACGTGACCCATTTGGAATTTGTCGTGCACCGTGTGAAGCAAGGATCAACGTTATTTTTTTGGCCATATGGATGTCCACTTTCCCCATCACTTTCTGTTGAAAGGACCATGTTTTCCCACATCGGACTGTCCTGGAGCCTTCGTCAAACCGGAGTTGATCCTGTAAGTGTGGGTCAGTCCCAGATTCTCTGTCCGTCTCCACTGATCTGTGTAGGGCACTCGAGTGGTTCTGCACCGTGTCCACAAAGGGCAGGCTGAAGCGGAGTCGGAGACAAGTCTTGGCATAATGCGTGGCGGTCCTTCTAGAAGGTGACCCACCTACTCCAGACAGGTGGCCCAGTGCGGAGCTCTGACATCGTTCCCCCTGTCTGTTTCGCAGAAGGCTCGCTGTCCTGGGGAGGCTGATGAGTCCGTGTGTCCTCCGCCTCCCTAGGATGGGACCTCCCACGGAGCACCCACCCCTTCGCTGCAGTGCTGTCTCTAGTAAGGGACGGGCTTGAAACCTGCTGTCCAAATGGTGCCTTAGTTGCTGGTCAGAGTCCACTTGGTGAGGCTGAGTGCAAGTGCATTAAAACAGACGGTGAGTTCGGGGCGCCTGGGTGGCTCGGTTGGTTAGGCGACCGACTTCGGCTCAGGTCATGATCTCCCAGTTTGTGAGTTCGAGCTCAGCGTGGGGCTCTGTGCTGACAGTTCGGAGCCTGGAGCCTGCCTCGGATTCTGTGTCTCCCTCTCTCCCTGCCCCTCTCCAGCTCACGCTCTGTGTCTCTCAATGATAAATAAATGTTAAAACAAAACAAAACAAAAAACAGACAGTGCAGACCGGCACGTGTGGTGTGGGCTCCCTCTCTGTGCTCCAATGTCTCCGTCTCCCTCAGCCTCGGACGCCCCAGGAGGGGGCGTCCTGCTGCTGTACCTGACCCTGCACACGGAGCTGCCCCCCCGACACTGCCCTGCACTGGCTGTGTTCCCAGCCGAGCAGGAAAGCTCTAGTAGCCGCCACCGTGATGCCTCAAGTGCATATGGTGAACGTTTTCTTTTTGTAATTTTTTGGGTAAAGAGCATTTGAATCCAGCTTTAACTCATGGTCTAGAACTAGCAATAAGGAGACGAAGTTAATGTGAACTCGTGAGGCCTCTGAGCTGGCCCAGTGCAGTGCTGTGGAGACGCAGACCGGAAACGGTGCGTCCATGTCTAGGTGGTGAGTGCCCACGTGGTGCCATGGGAGTCTGTCCCGTTCGTGGCCTGAAGCCGTGTCCTCTACAGTGTTCCCAGGTTTTCACTCTGGGCGTGTGGCCTGGGCGCCATCCCTGCTAAACACCCTACAGGCCCAAGCATCCTGCCGGTCGTACACGAGAGGGACACAGCCTCCAGCGCCGGCACAGCCAGTCCCACCTTGCAGGGTGACCTACTGCTCACGACTGTTCCAGACTCTTCCAGTGCGAGAGGCACGTGCACCAGCGGAGCTCGGCTCCCCAGGGAGCACATTCAGGATGGGGACTCGGGGCTCTCCCACAGCAGTTCCCCAGAAGGGGCCTTCCCGTTGGGAGAGAATGTGTGTGACGCTGGGGAGGGGACAAGGAACTCTGGCCTGGCTTTAGGAATCCAAACTCGGGGCCTGGGGGGCTCAGTCGGCAGGCGTCTGACTCTGGATGTCAACTCAGATCATGATCTCCTAGTCTGTGGGTTCGAGTCCCGTGACGGAGTCTAAGGTGACAGCACAGAGCCTGCTTGGTTCTCCGCCACCCTGAACCCATGTGTCTCTCTCTCTTCCAAAACAAAACAAAACAAACATTTAGAAGAAATAACAAACTCTGCAATTAATTAACCTGTGTCAAGCTCTGTGCCACAGCGTCCCCTGAGAAGGTGGGTGTCTGCAGCCCACAGTCAACAGACCACGCAGGGGTGGGAGAGTAAGCAGGCGCTTCCCTTACCTCCTGTGAATCCCTGCAGCGTCGGCGCGGTCCTGGACACTGAGGGCGGCGGTCACGGTATCTGTGCCTCAGCCAGTGGACGGGGTATGTTCTAGGAGGGGATAAGGTGGGACCCCCCCCCGCCCTCCCCAGGGTCTCCTGAGCACAGGGGACCCGGGACCCTGGTTAGTGGCAGGACGTGAGAAAAGGGTAAAGTGGTTGGTACGCGGTCATCGTGTGACTGTCGGGAGAAGAAACAGTTGACACGTGGGGGTGAGTGCTGGGGACAGGGCCGTGATCCTCACCTGCCTTTCACCTGTGGGACACCTGGCCCAACCCATCCTCCCAGGATTTTCTAGCATCCTCGTCAGCTTCCTGGAACCCTTGCTGTACAGACCACAGTACAACAAAGGGGGCCAGATGTCAAGCTGGGTGCACGGTCGTGTACTTTGCTGCTTCAGCCAAGAGTGCAGTCTTTTCTGGCCTGCAGCTGCCCCCCCCGGGAGCAGGAAGCCCCGGACGTGACCCGAACGAGGCAGGTGGACGGGCGGCCGGTCTCTGCAGGGGCAGCTGAGCACGTGCTTCTGAGCAGCCCCCCAAAGCCTGCCTTTCTTGCTGTGCTGGGACCCTGTGTGCCCTCCCGACCCCCAGGCTCGGGCAGCTGCGATCCAGCCTTGTCTCTGTGGTCTGCAAGGTTCTCCGGGTGCCCGGGTGCCACGAGGGGCTTGGCCGTGGCCTCGGGGACACTTCCCTGCGCAGCACGGGGTCGTGTATCAGGGTACAGTAACACCGTACTTTCCATCCTGTGGCCGTTGGGCTTCACAACAGCCGCGCCGTCCTCGGTGTCCCGCCGTCCTCGGTGTCCCGCCGTCCTCGGTGTCCCGCCGTCCTCGGTGTCCCGCCGTCCTCGGTGTCCCGCGTGTCCGGGCCTGTGAGTGTGGAGCAGTTGACAGGTCAGCAGGGTTGGCAGTGCAGCCAGAAGACAGGAGGGTCTGGACACTGGCAACCTCCAGTTGAGGGGGAGAGGACGGGGGCCAGGGGCCTGGGAACGATGCTGCACCTTGACGGCACGGCCGCCGTGAAAGAGAATGTGCTGTCTCCCTCATCCACGCTTCCGTCCTGTGTCCTGGCTGCGGAACTGGACTTTGATCTCACCTGACCTGTTCCTAGCTGCCCCTGCGGGGGGCGGGTGTGTGTGTCACGTGGACCTGGCCCCTCCGCCCCTCCTCGCAATCCCGACCTGTCTTCTGCACCTCCCCCAACACCACCCCTGCACACGACCCCAATCTGTCTCCTCCCCCCTCTCACTATACCACCCCTGGTCGGTCAACTGTCCCCATTCTCAGATATAGGGACGGGGCTCAGACAACAACCAGCTCCAGACACCAGCAGCCGGAGGCAGTGTAGACCCTGTACCCAGGCTCCCGGCCTGTTGCCGCAAGCCAGCGCGGAGATGAGCTGGGGTCTGAGCAGCCGGGCCTCCCTGGGCCCTGTGACCCTGCAAACGCAGGAGAGCTGAGCATTCCCACCTGAGAACAAATGCACCGTCCCGGTGGCCAGCACGTACCCGGCCCGGTCCTGCCAGGGCACAGGTCCGAGGTCCAGGTGCACCAGGCGGGAGGAGGTGCCCCCCCCACGTGCACCTGCCTACTGCAGCCCCCTGCAGACACTCCTTTTCTGTCCCTTGACCTACCACCTTCCGATGCTTGTCCACTGGGCCCTTGTCACCTGTAGCGTCACTTCTGCTCAGGTGCTCGTCCCTGCGGTCCACCCACCCCGCACAGGCTGCGTACCAGCAGCCCTTACGATGCCTCGCGTCGCAGGTGTCCTAAGAAACCAACCAACCCTCCCTTGCCCAGGAGCCCTCGAGTGCTGCTGGCCTCTGTACTGGGGACTTGCCTGCTAGGCCAGCTTCCTCTGTGATGCTCCAGGGACACGGTGCCGATACCTCACGAGCTCCTACGGCCTCCGGTGCCATGTCTGCGTCCAGAACAGCACCCCTACCCCGGTCTGCCTTTCAGTGGAGGGTCCCTGCTCCCCGGGGAGCCACCCAGGTGCGCCTGGGTGTCCGATTAGGGTCTCTGAACAAGAGCCCTCTTCTCTCCGACCCCGTGCGCTTGGTACCCCTGCGGCCCTGGGAAGTCAGCCCGCCGTGCTGGCCGCTCCTTCAGAGTCTCTGCCCGCAGGCCTCCCACAGCCAAAGTGACCGTTTCTGGTCATGCGCAGTCCGTGCTGTTCCCTCCAACTTTTGCAGGTACTTCCCTCTTTCTGGAATATTCTCCCGTCTGTGCCTCTCCCACTTCATCAAACTCCCGAACAGCAGTCCGATCTCCGCTTTCCCAGGGGCCTTTGTCACTGTGCGCCACGACCCCAGCGTGTCCCCGGTCACCCCCTGCTACACCCACTGGCTCTCCCTCCCTTCTAAGGGGACAGGCTGCCTTTCCGGTTACTTCCAAGGAGGCGTCCTGCTCCTCAGCTGCTTTGCAGGACAGGCTGCTGGAGCACGTCCTGCGAGTGGGGAGGAGGACTCGGGGCCCCCCGAGCAGGCTGCCGGGGATGTCGACAGTCGGAACTGCGCACCCCTCCCAGGGCCGGCCTGGCCCGGGCGACTCTGCTCCTCACGGGGCCCCGTGTGCCACACAGAAAGGGGACGCAGCCCCTGCACGGTGCCTGGGCCAGCTTGCTAACGGGGCTCTTGCACACCGGCCCAGAGCGGAAATTCCCATCAACACCGTCAAGAAGAGGGCGGCGGGTCTGAGGGATCCTACTGGCCCAGCACGCCGCCCCGGAAACAGGGACGCCGAGAGTCCCACCCAGACTGTTCCAGTCCCTGCTGCCTGTACTGAAGCCGACGGGAGAGGTGGCATCCCCGACTGACCGCTGCTCCTCTGATTAGACCCGGTCGCTGGGTACATGCCTGCCCGGCACGCGCTCAGCCTGTGTCACTCGTGGGGAGCGGGAGGGGTCTGGTTGGACCAGGACGGTGGTCAGAGGGCAGGGGAAGGGTGTGCCCCGCGTTGTCACTGCCCGGGGACCTGGAACAGGGCTGTCTTCACCTGCAGAGGCTGAATCCTCACGGTGGGGGGTGAGAGGCTAACATCAGGCCTGGGAGCCCCACCCGATGTCCGCTGGGTAAAGGGGGCACCGTCAGAGCTCCCTCATGGCCACGACACAACAGGTCTGTGAATGAGGCCGAGGGGAAGTCTGCCAGCCAGATGAGAAGCTGAACTGGTGCCGCCAGGAGCCCTCAGGGTCCGCAGGGTCGAGAGAACAAGGCCAAAATGGCAGGAGGTATGAGCCGTGGGGCCTGAGTCTTTATCGACGTTCAGGCACAACCTGACTGTGAGTTCTTGGGGCAAGTGACCTAGGAACGGAGGATTCATCCGCGCATTGTGCGATGTGACCCTCAGAACGGTGCTGGGCGGTGCGCAGGAAGCCCCCGGCCCCGGATCTGTGCATACGTGCGTGTGCGTGTGTAGACAGGCCTGATGCGTCTACGTAACCTACAGTTGATTAAACCCTAACCCCCTCCCCACACCTCCCACCTGTCCTGACAGCAGGGACCTCCGCGGCTGTTTCCAACAAGACAATGCACGTCAGCTGCTCTGCACACAGACCACGCGCCCCGCGCCCCTCTGCACACCGACGGACCGTGGGCGCCCGCGCCCCTCCGCAGACGGAGAAGGAGCCCGTGTTAGGAGGGCGGGGATGTGTCCTTTCACACTGGAAGGGACAAGAAATGGGTCGAGCTCAAAGACGTCTGTGTGACACGCGGCTCCCACCTTGAGCCTGGTGTTTCCAGGAGCCGCAGGCCTCGGGGACTTGCTAGGGACAGCCTCCGTTCCAAACGGGGAGTCCAGATCCGGTGTCCTGCAGGTTCCCCCATCCTGCAGCCCTGCCGTCTCCAGGCGGCCTGGACACCTGCCTCCCATCCTGGACTGCACGGCTGCTTCTGTGGGCGGGACCCAGTGGCGCGTGGGGACCGCGAGGATGGGAGCCTGCATTGTAGGGTTAGCACCGGGGCAGGATTTAAGTCTAAGGTGGGAGCTTAGGGTTCGGGTTCGGCCCTGCGTAAACTCCAGGTCTGGGTTTGTGGTTAAGGCAGGTCTCAGGTCAGGGGCCAGGGGTTTATAAAGCTCATGAGGCTGACAGTGTTGTATGGGTTGCAACTTCTGTGGATCTTCGGCTGTTCGGGGTGAGGGTAGGAGTTACGAGTGAGGGCCAGGGCCATGGGAGAGTAATGGAGGTCAGCGTCAAAGTCAGAACCACGGTCAGAGCTCAGTGTCCCTGAGATGCTAGGGCTGGCATGGCTTGCGCCCCCTGCGACACGTCTCTTCCCAAACGTTGTAAAAGACCCACTAAGGAGGGTCTCACGTGGACATAACCTTGTGTTGCAGGGCTACCCTGAACGGGATCAGGTGCCATCTGCAGTCCCATCGAGGACACACTGTGACCTACCTGCGGATCTTCTCCTCTGGATGGAGCACCGACCCACAGGAGAGACCAGGGCCTGGTGGCACTACCCACCCCTCCCAGCACCTCTCCTGGCATCGGACCGTGGACACTGGCCTGCTATACCCACTATGTGGTCGCCGAGACTAGGGGGTCACAGTGGGGTCCCTAAAGTCACCCCAAAGGATCCCTTCACTCTGCCCCTCCTGAGTCTCTGGCTAGGACATTTCTGTCCCATGACTCTGCCCTTCTCTCCTCCTCTGACCTCACTCTCCCCACGCCGGAGTCCCTGTTTTAGTGATGGCACCACCGAGTCTGGGGGCAGTGACCTGCCCACAGGATGTCCGAAATGCTCTCCCTGGACTGCTATTTCTAGGAGCCCAGGGCACACGAACCTGTAAACCCCAGGGTGGGAGAGGGCTGGGGGAGGTGAGACACCATGGTCACCTGCTCTGCTCACTCACAAAAGTGCAGCTTTGTTTCCTCGGTGAAGCTCCACTTTGGGGTTTCTTGGGGGGGGGGTGCTATAATCCTGCCTCAGACACCGAGGACACCACTGCTCTGTATTCTCAGCTTCTCCCGCTTGGTACCCATTAGTCTGGGGCCCATCGAGCCAGACACGGTTGTCACAGGGGGTGGGCTGCAGGCTGAGGGCAGCTGAGAGGTGAGGCTCCCAAGAAGAAACTAGGCCGACAGTGTCAGCAGGGACTAGGACAACAGGGACCATGTGAGGATGACCCATCACCCACACAAACACACTTGTACCAGAGAATCGACAAGAATTTTTGCAGCTAGTGCTAGAATGACCAAATATACTCCTTGGCGCCACACTGTGGCAATGTGTCAGAGGGCACGTCCAGGCCTTGGGCAGAGGACGGAAAAGCCTGAGTCTCTGCCTCCCTGCGGGGTGGGAGTGGGGCATGCCTACCGATCAGGACCGCATCTTGGGGGGGGGGGGCATGCCTACCGATCAGGACCGCATCTTGGGGGGGGGGGCATGCCTACCGATCAGGACCGCATCTTGGGGGGGGGCATGCCTACCGATCAGGACCGCATCTTGGGGGGGGGCGTGCCCACCGATCAGGACCGCATCTTCCGGGGGGGGGGCGGGGCGTGCCCACCGATCAGGACCGCATCTTCCGGGGCGGGGGGGCGGGGCATGTCTACATATCAGGACTGCATCTTTGGGGCTGCCTCCAGGGCCACTGCGGTGCCAGCTGTCACAGCCGCTCCTTCCCCTTCCTTGCAGAGCACAAGTCCCTGGGGCCAGCCCCGCACACGCCACGTGGTCACCCGACTGAGTGGGGCAGAAAGGCTGTGCGGGCTTCTGGGGAGGATGAGGGGGCCGGCAGCCCCTTCACGGCCAGGTGGTGCTGCTGCTGGTGAGTAAACCCCGACCTGGGGGTTCCCCCTTTTGCACCGCAAGGGCCTGACTTCAGCACTGATGGCTGCGCACACGGCCAGCCACGAGCCGAGCCGGGACAGACACGGGCGCCGCTCCACAAGGGGGCTCCTCTGTTTAGAGCGCTTGGGGGGATTTTCATGACGGACCGTTTGGGCCGTGTGGTCTCGCTCCTGCCGCACTTCAAATCCCTGTGTGTTTCACACGTTTATTCTTGAAGAACGGTCGAATGCTTTGCTGGGCCAGCCAGGTGCCCCAGTAAGTGTATTTCAAGTAGAGGCGGATGCTCTGTGGACTGAGCCCACCAGGCACCCCAGATTCCTGGATGTAAAGAGTGAAACTCTACGCCTGCGCCCCTGCGGCCGATAAAAGCAGAACCCCAGGCAGGTGAAGCCGCTGTCTCCAGCTGTGTGGCCCCAGGTGTGCTGTGTAACCCACGCTTCCTACAAGCGATAAGCTTTTCTCCCCCCTTCAATGTTTCCTGAGGGCTGTTCCTGAAAGGCGTGTTGGGATCACGAAGCAGTACAAGGGCTGGTCCAGCCACAACACTGGTGGTTACAAATCTCTGAAAGTCTCATCAAAATACTTCCACTCTCGGGGAGCCTGCGTGGCTCAGTCGGTTAAGCGCCCGACTCCGGCTCAGGTCACGATCTCACCGTTGGTCAGTGTGAATCCCCAGTCGGGCTTCTGCTAACAGCGTGGAGCCCACTTTGGATCCTCTGTCTCCCTGTCTTTCCCTCAAAAGTAAATAAACATTAAAATAAATACTTCCCCCTTTTAAGACTTCTGAAAACATGGAAAACGCCTGGAAAAGCTTATATCTTATCACTTTTTTCCTCGCATATTCTTAAGGCGTCCTCATCATTTAACAAGACCGTGAAATAACCTAGACGTCCTACGTCTATGAAATTGCTTCAAAGAACAGATTACACTACTTTAAAAAATTCGGCTTGAGAGGCTGGCAAGTAGAATTTCATACCTTCAGGAACTTGACTTGGACTTATACTTACGTCCGCTTTATTTGGAGAAACCTAGAGGAAAACACTGAATGTGTGGAGCGGGTATTTGCCCTGTTTTTCCGTGTGCACGCCCTGACTGCCCTGACGGCTGGCACAACCGGGAACAGGACTCAAAGCACCACTGTTGGCTCAGTACCTCACACAGGTTTCCCCTTCCTGCGGGGAATGTGGGTACCCTCCTCAGTTAGGGAGACGGTGACAGGCCCTCACTAAAGAGGACGGGGGTGGGGGGGCTGCAAGAGGGAGCCATCACTCTCCGTGCTCATTGCAGCGGGAGCACTCAATTAGGGACCCCAGATGCAAGTCTCAACAGGAAGACTCATCCCTTACAGATCCCAGCAGGGGAAGGGGCACCCTGCACCTACCAGGAGGAACCCCCACCCCTGCAAGTCAACCAGGCAGAAAGTGTCATCTCAAGTCTTGATTCTGTCCAAAGTTTCTTCCAGAACAACCCCTGCCAACTTACTCCTTCTCCACACAGCAGAACCCTTGTTTGTTGGGCTTGTCTACAGTTTTGCTTCCTTGTCCCAAGTCACAGTTCTCTTACTCCCAGATAAACCCTTTTTCACTGGTAAAATAACTTATTTTAAAGGTTAACGTTAGTGTATTAAAGCAGGGGTTTTTGTTTTGGGTTAAAGACTGTTATAAAAGGATTATAAAACGTAAGTAAAAGGATTCCTATAGTTCAGATACGTCCTGTCTTACACGAAAATGTTTAACTAGAATATTCGTTTGAATGCGAACTGCCAAGAAGTGAACGCCACCCCCTGTCCCATGCAGGTGTACTTTGCACAAAGTTCTGCTTGAAATCAGCTAGACGTCAGCTGGTGACGCCTAAGAATGTATTGCAATGGGGTCAAAGTGGGCATCTCTGGTCCTTCCAAAGGGTGCGCAGAGAGTCACAGGTGGTCCCGTTCAGCATCCTGACACCTCTGGGCACCGCTCTGCCAGGCCATCGTCACCTGGTGGGGCCAGGCTTCCTACTTGTCATGCCTGGGGACCCGGTCTGGCTGTTTGGTTAGGCTTGGAAATCTGGGCTTCTGACATGAGAGAGCACAGGGCATTGGGGGGGGGAGTTACTCTCAGACGTTATAGCGAGCGCGGGGGGGGGGGTTACGCTCAGACATTAGAGTGAGCGCTGGGGAGTTACTCTCAGATGGTAGAGCGAGCACCCGGATGGGGGGGGGGGTTACTCACAGATGTTAGACCAAGCGCCGGACTGGGGGAGGGGGTTACTCTCAGATGTTAGACTGAGCGCCGGGCTGGGGGTGTTACTCTCAGACTTTAGAGCGAGTGCTGGGTGGGGGGCGGTTACTCACAGATGTTAGAGCGAGCGCCAGGGGAGTTACTCTCAGATGTTAGAAGGAGTGCAGGGCTGGGGGGGGATTAAAGACTTTACAGGGAGCGCTGGGCTGAGGAGGTGGTTATTCACAGACGTTAGAGCAAGTGCCAGGCTGGGGGGGGGGTTACTCTCAGATGTTAGACTGAGTGCAGGGCTGGGGGGGGGGTTACTCTCAGATGTTAGCGCGAGAGAGCGCCAGGTGGTGGTGGGGGGTTTACTCTCAGATGTTAGAGCGAGCACCAGGTTGGGGGGGGATTACTCTCAGATGCTAGAGCGAGCGCTGGGTGTGGGGGGGGTTACTCTCAGATGTTAGAGCGAGCGCCGGTTTGGGGGGGGTTACTCTCAGATGTTAGAGCAAACGCCAGGGTGGGGGGGCGGTTACGGACGTTACAGGGAGCGCCGGGCTGGGGGGGGTGTTACTCTCAGACGTTAGAGCGAGTGCCAGGGAGTTACTCTCAGATGTTAGAGCGAGCACCGGGTTGGGGGGGGTTACTCTCAGAGGTTAGAGTGAGCGCCGGTGGAGTTACTCTCAGACATTAGAGCGAGCGCCGGGGAGTTACTCTCAGATGTTAGAGAGAGCACCAGGTTGGGGGAGGTTACTCTCAGATGTTAGAGCAAGCGCCGGGTTGGGGGTGTTACTTTCAGACATTGGAGCGAGTGCAGGGCTGGGGGGGGGGTTACTCTCAGACGTTAGAGTGAGCACGGGGTTGGGGGGGGTTACTCTCAGATGTTAGAGCGAGCGCCGGGGAGTTACTCTCAAATGTTAGAGTGAGGACCGGGCTGGGGGGCGGTTACTCTCAGATGTTAGAGCGAGTGCCAGGCTGGGGGGGGGGGTGGTTACAGACGTTACAGCGAGCGCCGCGCTGGGGAGGGGTTACTCTCAGATGTTAGAGCGAGCGCTGGGGGAGTTACTCTCAGACATTAGAACGAGCGCCAGGGAGTTACTCTCAGATGTTAGGAGAGAGCACCGGGTAGGGGGAGGTTACTCTCAGATGTTAGAGCGAGCGCGGGGGGAGTTACTCTCAGATATTAGAGCGAGCGCCGGGGAGTTACTCTCAGATGTTAGAGTGAGCACTGGGCTGGGGGGCGGTTACTCTCAGATGTTACAGTGAGCGCCAGGCTGGGGGGGGGGGCGGTTACAGACGTTACAGAGAGCGCCGGGCTGGGGGGGGGTTACTCTCAGATGTTAGAGCGAGCGCCGAGGGAGTTACTCTCAGATGTTACAGCGAGAGCCGGGGAGTTACTCTCAGATGTTAGAGCGAGCACCGGGTTGGGGGGGGGGGTTTACTCTCAGATGTTAGAGTGAGCACCGGGGGAGTTACTCTCAGACATGAGAGCGAGCGCTGGGGAGTTACTCTCAGATGTTAGAGAGAGCACCGGGTTGGGGGGGGGTTACTCTCAGATGTTAGAGCGAGCACCGGGTTGGGGGGGAGTTACTCTCAGATGTTAGAGTGAGCACCGGGCTGGGGGGGCGGTTACTCTCAGATGTTAGAGCGAGCACCGGGTTCGGGGGGGGGGTTACTCTCAGATGTTAGAGCGAGCACCGGGGGAGTTACTTTCAGACGTTAGAGCGAGCGCTGGGGAGTTACTCTCAGATGTTAGAGCACCGGGTTGGGGGGGGGTTACTCTCAGATGTTAGAGCAAGCGCCGGGTTGGGGGTGTTACTTTCAGACATTGGAGCGAGTGCAGGGCTGGGGGGGGGTTACTCTCAGACGTTAGAGTGAGCACCGGGCTGGGGGGCGGTTACTCTCAGATGTTAGAGCGAGCGCCAGGTTCGGGGGGGGGGTTACTCTCAGATGTTATAGCGAGCACCGGGGGAGTTACTCTCAGACATGAGAGCGAGCGCCGGGGAGTTACTCTGAGATGTTAGAGCACCGGGTTGGGGGGGGGGCGGTTACTCTCAATCGGAAGGATCGGAAGGGACAGCTTAAGCCCATGCAACTTTGACCCGCCTGTTTCGACAATTACGCAGGACAGACTGTTAAGGATCTGCTGAAACCCAAAAAGAGAAGTGGGGTGCACCCCGCGCAGCAAACCCTAACCCTCCCCGAAAAGGAAACACACACACCGGCCAGTGACTGCGCACAGCCTGCACCCACTGCCACTCTGTGGAAAGTGCTTTGCGCAACCAGACAAGGCAGCTGAGGAACGAAGGCACGTCAGTGTCAAACAAAGGCCGTTCCCCCCAGGATACCTGCAGCCAGCAAGAAGCAGGTAACAAACGAACCGACCTTCCTGTGAGCCGAGACTGCGCCACGCGCTGCCACGCTGGCAGGTGTCGGTGGGCCCCCGCGCCCGCGGGTGTCAGGCGCCATGAGGCCTGAGCCCCGGACCCTGCGCCAGGGTCCCGAATGACGGCCCGGCCCACGTCCCGTGTCGCCAGTCGTGCCCGTGAACGCGCAACCCTGGCGTGGCCCGCACCTTCCCTGGGCCGGGCCTGATTCAGGTCGGGAATAGGGCATCTGAGCTTCGAGTCCCTAAAGACACCTCTGGGGACTTCAACGTGCCCTGTGGGGCCCTGGCTCCAGGGACCCGCGTCCTGGACCCGCATCGTGCTGCCCAGGGTCCCAGTAGACTCTGGGAAGGAGACCCCAGCCTCCCACACCACCCCAGACCCTCCATTCCAGCCCATCCCCGCCTAAGGCCCCACCGGCCCTCCCACGGCGCCCTCACAGCCGGTTCGAGCCCCGACCCCAACTAAAGACCCCGGCTACCCCCCCCCCCCCGACCTTCACTCCTCCCAACTGAGAATCCTGGGCCTCCCTCTGTCCCTCCCGCGGCGCCCCTGGATTGTCCATTCCTGCCCCGCCCCTATTTAAGGACCGCCGGCCGCCAGCTCCCCCGCCCCTCCCCCTGCTCACTGGTCCCTCCTAGCTGGTGCCCCACCCCCACCACAACCCCGGGCGTCTCCCCCAGCCAACCCAGTTCTTGGCCTGCCCCCAGTCGCCCCCTTCCCGATCACCCCTGGAGGTTGCACTAAAGTCCTGGTCCTACCTACCGCCGCTCTCGGCGTGGCCCGCTCGCTCCCACGGCGTCGCCGCTCGGTCCTCAGCCTCGGCTCCCCGACTGGGTCAACGCGCCGAGTGGCCCTGGAGCCCTCCCTTGGGCCTTCGGATTCTTCCGTCAGTTTTCGGCCACCATCGCTCGACATCGGCTCAGCTTCGGCTCTTTCCGCTCAGTCTCCGCCCTTTCCATCCTCCCTCGTAGCTGCCCGCCGCCACTCGGCTGTCCCCGTCGATGATCGGCACCGCGCACGGCCTCGGCCCTATTCCCCATCCCGCGGTCTTTCGGTCGCGCGCCCATTCTTGGTCTTGACCCAGGGACGCCCCTCTCTTTCAGTGCGGGGGATCTGTGCAGGCGCTCTGCGGTTTCTCCCATCTGGGGTGAATTCTCACATTCTCGGAAGATGCTGTCTCAGGAAATTACACCATCATGGTCTCAAGCGAGGGGTCAGGGCAGAGGGGTAGGGGTGATACCACGAACAGCAAGGGTCAGATAGGGAAGGGGTTGGGTTTAGGCTATAAGCTTTAGGCTTAGGTTTTAGGTGCACGTTTTGGGTTGGGTTAGGATTCAAATCGTTTTAGGTTGGGGTTTGGAGTTATGGGGTACGGGGTAGAGGTTAGGGTTTGGATGAGGATTAGGGTTCCAGGTTACAGTTCTGGGTTGAGGGTTAGCGTTAGGATTAGGACTAGGAATAGGGCCTGGGCACCGTCGACCCCAATCTGCCTGAAGTGATAGGATTTTCCATAGCGCTGATATCAGGGCTCAGTGAAGACTGTGTTAGGGTTAGTGTCTGTTTTTATTTTTTTATTTTTTATTAAAAAAAATTTTTTTTTAATGTTATTTATTTTTAAGACAGAGCATGAACGGGGGGAGGGTCAGAGTGAGAGGGAGACACAGAATCCGAAGCAGGCTCCAGGCTCCGAGGTGCCGGCACAGAGCCTGACGCGGGGCTCGAACTCACGGACCGTGAGATCATGACCTGAGCCGAAGTCAGACGCTCAACCGACTGAGCCACCCAGGCACCCCAGGGTTAGCGTTCTGATTCAGGGTCTGACCGAGTTGTGAGCCTGCCTTATGTCGGGCTCAGGATCCCCTCCTTTAGCTCCACCCACGCACTGAATATGTTTTCCAAAATTTCAAGATCCTTGCTTAAGAATCCCGCACTGGTTATGGGCCCCAAATCTATTCTTTGCTTTGTACAGACAGGTGGGGCTTCTTGGAGCCAGAGTCCCGCTACGGTATGGTTAGGCCTATGGAGGGTCAGCGTTACAGATAGGCTAGGGTTAGGCGTTAGGGTTAAGTCGTTGGAGGCTCCAGTCCCTAAACCCACAGCAGTGCAGTTGTCTCCCCCAAGGGCTGAGTGGATTGCAGAAATGAGGGTGCTGGTAACGATTAGTCTTTGGTTTCCAAAACCAGACCACTGTATGGGCCACACTTCGGATAGGCCTCAGCAATCCTCTCGTGCAGCTGCAGTCCTGCTTTGGAAGTGACATGGTGATGTTCCACTTTCCATGCGGAGTATTTCTGTACCGATTCTCGAACCCGTGTGCGTGCTGTTGTCAGATTTTGGAATTAGGACCCCATGGGGAGAGAGCCTTAGTTAGGGTTAGAGTTCGGTCCACGGACGTCACTTAGTGAGACAGAGAGGGTTAGGTGTAGGGTGAGGGTTATGTCTAGGTTTAGGGCTGAGGAGCCTCGCCAGGGCCGTTGTGACTCCAATATCGTGATCTCCCTCGAGGGCTGAATTGAGAGCCCATGAAAGGGTGCAGGCCAAGTGTAGGGTTAGAGTTAGAGATAGGGTTAGGTGTAGGTTGAGAATTAGGGTTAGGGTTATGGGTAGGGTTAGGGTTAGGTCCCAGGAGGCTCCAGGCACTGACCCCACAGCAGAGATGTTGGATCCAAGAAGGACTGAGTGGAGAGCACCATGGAGGGTGCCAGTCAGGATAAGTTTTTGGGTTACAAGTTCAGACAACTCTATCGATGCTCATCTCGTAGTCCTCAGAAATCCTCTATTGTAGCAGCAGTCAGATTTTGGAAGAGACATGGTGATGTTCCAGATTCTAGGCAGAGTATTTCTGCACCTGTTCTCAAAACTTTGTGTGTGCTGTTTTCAGACGTTCGAATAGGGTCCCCATGGGAAAGAGCTTTAACTAGGGTGAGGCTGTGTCCAGGCATATTTCCATGGCAGAAACGACACCAGTCTTCTGAATTAGTTGGAAGCCTTTTGTCAGGGCACAAATGTGACTGTAGTCTTGTGTAGAGTTAAGGAGATGTATAGTGTTATGTGTAGGTTGAGGATTATGATTAGGGTGAGAGTTAAGCTTAGGATTAGTCCCCAGGAGTCTCCAGGCACTGAACAAACAGTAGAAAAATGACTCCCAGAAGGACTGAGTGGGGTATACATGGGAGTGTACCGGGCATGATTAGTCTTTGGGTTCAAAGGCAAGTCAATTCTGTGGGCCAATGGTTGGGTAGGCCTCAGGAATCCTCTTGGGCAGCTGCAGCCGGGCCTGGAAATGACATGGTGAGCTTCAAGGTTCCATGCCGAGTGAGGCTGCACCGCTTCTGGACCCCAGGCGCATGGTGTTGTCAGACATTGGATTGGGTCCCCATGGGGAGAGAGCCTTAGCTAGGGTTACGGTTCGGTCCAGGGACGTCGCCAGGGCCGTAGTGACGCTGGGCTCGTGACCTCCCTCGAGGGCTTACGTGAGGGCCCATGCAGCAAGGCGGCTCTAGTGCAGGTTTAGGGTTCCAGGCAGGCTTAGGTTTCGGTGGAGGGACCCGGTTCGGGGTAGGGTTAGGATTAGGGTTAGGTCCCAGGAGGCTCCAGGCGCCGACCCCACAGCAGGGCAGTGAACTCCCCGAAAGGCTGAGTTGAGGACACAAGGGAGGTTGCCGGTCAGGATCCGTCTTTGGCTGCCAAGGCCACACACGTCGATGGGCTCCTGGTCGAGGAGGCCTCCGGGATCCTCTTGGGCAGCTGCAGCCCGGCCTGGGAAACGATATGGTGAGATTCCAGGTTCCATGCCGGGTGAGCCTGCACCGCTTCAGGACCCCAGGCGCGTGGTGTTGTCAGACGTTGGAATTGGGTCCCCATGTGGGGAGAGTCTTAGCTAGGGTTAGGGTTCGGTCCAGGGACGTCGCCAGGGTCGAAGTGACTCCGGTCTCATGATCTCCCTCGAGGTCTGAAGTGAGGTCCCATGCAGCAAGGCGGCTCAAGTGCAGGGTTCGGTTTCGAGGCATAGGTTTCGGTGGAGGGTCCAGGTTCAGGGTAGGGTTAGGGTTAGGGTGAGGTCCCTGGAGGCTCCAGGCACCGAACCCACAGCAGGGCAGTGGTCTCCCTGAAGGGCTGAGTTGAGGGCACAAGGGACGGTGCTGGTCAGGATCCGTCTTTGGCTGCCAAGGCCACCCACGTCGATCGGCCCCTGGTCCAGTAGGCCCCCGGAATCCTCTCGGGCAGCTGCAGCCAGGCTTGGGAAACGACATGGTGAGCTTCCAGGTTCCTTGCCGAGTCAGCCTGCACCGCTTCTGGACCACAGGAGTGTTTTGTCAGACGTTGGAATTGGGTCCCCATGGGGAGAGAGCCTTAGCTAGGTTTAGGGTTCGGTCCAGGGTCGTCGCCAGGGTCGAAGCGACCCTGGTATCGTGATCTCCCTCAAGGGCTGAAGTGAGGGCCCATGCCAGAAGGCGGCTCAATTGCAGGGTTAGGGATCGAGGTAGGCTTAGGTTTCGGTGGAGGGTCCCGGTTCGGGGTAGGGTTAGCGTTAGTGTTACGTCCCAGGAGGCTCCAGGCACCGAACCCACAGCAGGGCAGTGGTCTCTGCAAAGGGCTGAGTTGAGGGCACAAGGGACGGTGCCGGTCAGGATCCGACTTTGGCTTCCCAGGCCACACACGTCGATCCGCCCCTGGTCGAGGAGGTCTCCGGAATCCTCTTGGGCAGCTGAAGCTGGGCATGGGATAGGGCATGGTGAGCCTCTAGGTTCCATGCCGAGTCAGCCTGCACCGCTTCTGGACCCCAGGCGCGTGGTGTTGTCAGACGTTGGAATTGGGTCCCCATGGGGAGAGAGCCTTAGCTAGGGTTAGGGTTCGGTCCAGGGATGTCGCCAGGGCCGAAGCGACTCCAGTCTCGTGATCTCCCTCGAGGGCTGAAGTGAGGGCCCATGCCAGACTGCGGCTCAATTGCAGGGTTAGGGATCGAGGCAGGCTTAGGTTTCGGTGGAAGGTCCCGGTTCGGGGTAGCGTTAGGGTTAGGGTTAGGTCCCAGGAGGTTCCTGGCGCCGAACCCACAGCAGGGCAGTGGTTTCCCCGAGGGGCTGAGTTGAGGGCACAAGGGACGGTGCCGGTCAGGATCCCTCTTTGGCTGCCAAGGCGACACACCTTGATCCACCCCTGGTCGAGGAGGCCTCCGGAATTCTCTCGGGCAGCTGCAGCCGGGCCTGGGAAACGACATGGTGAGCTTCCAGGTTCCTTGCCGAGTCAGCATGCACCACTTTTGGACCCCAGGAGCGTTTTGTTGTCAGACGTTGGAATTGGGTCCCCATGGGGACTGAGCGTTAGCTAGGGTTAGAGTTCGGTCCAGGGACACCGCCAGGGCCGAAGCGACTGCGGTCTCGTGATCTCCCTCGAGGGCTGAAGTGAGGGCCCATGCCAGAATGCGGTCAAGGATCGAGGTAGGCTTAGGTTTCGGTGGAGGGTCCCGGGTAGGGGTAGGGTTAGCGTTAGGTCCCAGGAGGCTCCAGGCGCCGAACCCACAGCAGGGCAGTGGTCTCCCCGAAGGGCTCAGTTGAGGGCACAAGGGACGGTGCCAGTCAGGGTCCCTCTTTGGCTGCCATGGCCACACACGTCGATCCGCCCCTGGTCGAGGAGGCCTCACGAATCCTCTCGGGAGCTGCCGCCGGGCCTGGCAAACGACATGGTGAGCTTCCAGGTTCCTTGCCGAGTCAGCCTGCACCGCTTCTGGACCCCAGGCGCGTGGTGTTGTCAGACGTTGGAATTGGGTCCCCATGGGGAGAGAGCCTTAGTTAGGGTTCAGTCCAGGGACATTGCCAGGGAGGTGGCGTAGGGCGATGGGTTAAATGGGTGATGGGCTAAGGAGGGCATTAGTGGTGAGGATCACTGGGTGATGTATGTAAGTGATGGATGACTACATTCTATACCTGAAGCTAACATTACACTGTATGTTAACCAACTGGAATTTAAATAAAAACTTGAAAAAATGAATACTAAAGAATTACATAAATACATTTAAACTAACCTAAATAAATACATGTTAAAAAAGAACAAGAAAACTCATGTGATGATGTCAATAGACACAGAAAAGCGTTCTGAGAAAATTTGTTACCCATTTGTGCTAAAAATCTCTTTAAAATTCTGTGTAGGAGGAACAAATCTCAACATAACGAAGGCCATGTATGTGAAGCCCACAGCTAATGTCATACTCAGTAGTGAAATTGTGAAAGGTTTTCCACTAAGGTCAGGCACAAGGCAAGGATGCCCTAGATATGTGAAGGGGATTGGGTGATGCAGGCTTCTGGTTATGCAACGAATGAATCACAGATAGAAGATATAGCATAGCGGACATAGAGAATGGTACTGGAGTGGTGATGCATGGTGACAGATGATAGCTACACCTGTGTTAGCGTAGCAGAATGTATACACTTGTCCAATCACTATGTTGTTCCTCTGAAACTAATGTAACACAGTGTGTCAGCTAGTCCCAAATAACATGATTTTTTTAAAAATAAGGTAAAAGACTGAAATAAAAAGTTTAATGTAAAAGAACCTCTTAATATCTAATCAAGAAATGCAGTGAAGTTCCAAAGTAGAAAGTCACCATATCAAATTCTGTATCATTCCTATACACTAACCCAATTATCTAAGAAGAAGTAGAGAAAACAATCCCATTTACAATAGCATCAAAAACAATAAAAATTATAGCAATACATTTAGCCAAGGAAATGAAAACCTCTCTACAGAAAACTATAAAACCTGTGTGCAGGAATGGAAGAAATTCAATTTGGGTGAAACAAAGGGGAGAACACACGAGTCAGTGAAAGGCCATCCCATGTCCAACTTTCGGAGGAATTAATACAGATACAATGTCCATATTACCCAAGGCCATCTAGAGATTCAGTGCAATGTCTATCGAGACTCTGATGCAATTTTTATGCAATTAGAAAATCATATCCTAAAATTTATTTGGAACCACAAAAAGGCCCCATGTAGCCAACGCAAGAAAGAACAAAACAGGAGGCATCACCCTTCTTGATTTCAAGCGTCATTCTCACACAAAGAAATCAATTATGTCACTGGCATAAGCACAGCCAAAAGACAATGGAACAGAAATTGAGAGCCCAAACTAAACCCATGCATCACAGTCACCTAGTATTCAACAAGGGAGTCAATAATACAGAGTGGAGAAGAGTAGTCTTTTGAATTACTGGTGCTGGGAAAATTGGATATTCACATGTATAAGAACAAAGTTTAGCACCGCATAATACACCACTCCCTAGAGAGTGAAAGGAAGAAATAGAGATGTGGTTAGAGAGAAACAGAGACAAAGAGGAAGTACAAGAAGGAAAGTAGAGACCTGGTCCGGTATGTGGACACGGTTAGATGGGCCAGGGGAGAGGGGATGTAGGAAGTGGCTCTGAGTGCTGGGGCAGAAAGGGCTTCTATCATGGGCATCAGAGTTCCATGGCCCCAAGACTCCAACATCCCTGGGTCCAAATTCTGCAGAGATGGGTAGCCCTCATTTCTTCTGGAATTGTGAGGTTCAGCCTCACGTTCTGTCGTGGAGAGGGAGTCTTGAGGGAGAGTGTGCTGCTCTTTGGCAGGTAAACTCCATAGCCTGTAGGGGCTGCTTGGGATTCTGTGTCTCCAATCCCTCGGACCTTCCCCGGGAGTTTCTGAGCTGAGACCCCAGGGTCTGGCGAGTGTTTGGGATTCTGTGACCCCATTCTCTCAGGTACAGGGAGCGGATTCAGCCATGGTAAGCCATGGTAAGTAATTCAGGACCTGGAGGCCCGGGTCTCGCAGTGGCTGCTTGGGATTCTGTGTCTCCCATTTCTCGGACCCTCCCCGGGAGTTTCTCAGCTGAGACCCCAGGGATTGGAGGCAGTTTGGGATTATGTGACCCCTTTCTCTCAGGTACAGGTAGCGGCTTCAGCCATGGTAAGCCATGGTAAGTGACTCAGGGCCTGGAGGCCGGGGCTCGCAGCGGCTGCTTGGGATTGTGTGTCTCGCATCCCTCGGACCTATCCCGGGAGTTTCTGAGCTGAGATCACAGGGTTTGATGTCATTTTGGGATTCTAGCTTGTGTCTCGCTTGGGATTTTGTGCTCGCTGCACAGCCCCTGGAGGGGCTGCTTGGGATTCTGTGTCTCCCATTTCTCGGACCTCCCCGGGAGCTTCTGAGCTGAGACCCCAGGGTCTGGCGAGTGTTTGGGATTCTGTGACCCCATTCTCTCAGGTACAGGGAGAGGCTTCAGCCATGGTAAGCCATGGTAAGTGACTCAGGACCTGGAGGCCCAGGGCGAGAAGGTACAGGGAGCGGCTTCAGCCATGGTGAGCCATGGTAAGTGACTCCGGACCTGGAGGCCCGGGGACCTCAGCCCCGGGCCTGGAGGCGCAGCCCACAGGTGCTGCTACCCGTCGTGTCTCGCATCCCTCGGACCTATCCCGGGAGTTTCTGAGCTGAGACCACAGGGTTTGTTGGCTTTTTGGGATTCTAGCTTGTGTCTCGCTTGGGATTTTGTGCTCGCTGCACAGCCCCTAGAGGGGCTCCTTGGGATTCTGTGTCTCCCATTTCTCGGACCTTCCCCGGGAGTTTCTGAGCTGAGACCCCAGGGTCTGGAGGCTGTTTGGGATTCTGTGACCCCTTTCTCTCAGGTACAGGGAGTGGCTTCAGCCATGGTGAGCCATGGTAAGTGACTCAGGACCTTGAGGCCCTGGGCTTGCAGCCCTGGGCCTGGGCACCCTGGGCTCGCAGCCCCGGGCCCAGGGGCCCTGGGCTCATTGCCCAGTGCCTAGGGGCCCTGGGCACGCAGCCCATGGGCTGGGGGCCCTGGGCTCATAGGGGCTGCTTGGGATTCTGTGTCTCGCATTCCTTGGACCTTCCCCGGGAGTTTCTGAGGTGAGACCACAGGGTCTGGAGGCTGTTTGGGATTCTGTGACTCTTTTCTCTCAGGTATAGGGAGCGGCTTCAGGCACACAGAGCGTTTTGAGGCATGGGGCACACTTTCAACCATGGGGCTTGTCTTCAGGCACTGGGAGCACCTTCAGGTACAGGGAGACGCTTCCTGCACAGGGCGCCACTTCAGGCAAGGGGAGCCTCTGTGCTCTTCATGCACTGGGCACGCCATCAGGCACTGTGCTCGCCATTAGGCACATGGCGCCCTCAGGCAAGGGGTGCGCAGTCAGGCATGGGGCAAGCCTTCCGGGAGTGCCTGTGCCCTTGAGTCATGGGGAGCGCCTTGAGACATGGGGCTTGCCTTCAGGCACTGGGAGCTTTTTCAGGCATGTGGCACAACTTCAGGACGGGGAGCTCATGTGCCATTCAGGAAAGGGGAGTACATGTGTCTTTCAACAAGGGGTGCCCCATCATGCATAGGGAACTCAAGGAGACAGACTACCCTCGGGCATGGCGTGCATCCTCAGAATGTGCCTGTGCATTTCAGGCATGGGGAGTGCCTTCAGCCATGGTGAGTGGCTCAGGGCCTGGAGCCTCTGGGCTCGCGGCACAGAGCCTGGAGGCCCGGTGCTCGCAGCGCAGAGCCTGGAGGCATGGTGCTTGTGGCACAGAGCCTGGACGGGCTGCTTGGGATTCTGTGTCTCTCTCTCTCTGTCCTTCCCCGGGAGTCTCTGTGATGAAAGCACAGAGCCTGGAGGCTGCATGGGATTTTGTGTGTGTGTGTCTCTCTCTCTCTGACCTTCCCCTGGAGTTTCTGTGCTGAGGCGACAGAGCCTGGAGTCTGCTTGGGATTCTGTGTCTCCTGTCTCTCTGTCCTTCCCTTGCAGTTCCTTCAGCACTGGGAGTTCTGACTTCAGGCACTGGTAGTGGAGACTTCAGGCACTGGGTGTGACGACTTCAGTCACTGGGAATGACGACTGCCGTCACTAGGAGTAACTGCAGACACTGAGTGTGACTTTGACTTCAGTCACTGGGAGTGACTCAGGCAAGAGATTGTGCTGCTCTTTGGCAGGTAAACTCCAAGCCTGCCCTGTGGGGGGTGTCCCGGGGCCATCTCCCTCACTGCCCCAGGCCCTGTTGGATTTCCCCCCTCCCCCACCAGCTGGCCTTCCTCAAGTTCTGAACCCAGGCATCAGGCATTGTGTTGCCCCCAGGTCCTGCAGTCTGGACCTGGCAGAGTTGGACTAGTAATATTGATAAAAAATATATATATTTGACAATAAGGTACACATCCTCCCTCTGGGACTAGCGGTGTGCATCCAAATCATAGGTTGCTATCCTCCTCTCCACAACCAATCTGAGGAATCCAGAAGGTAGGTGGACCCTTTCAAACACCCTAGTCTTCTCTTACATGAAATTCAAAGACATTTTCTTGACCCAGCTTTCTTTTAATTCTGAAGAGATGGCAATTAGTAATTGAAGGCATAATAGTCCTATAGGAAATTGACCTATATGACTGATGGACATTATTTCATCCATCCGTATCCCTAAAGCACATTTCATTGGAAATATTAGCCAAGGATACACACTGTAAATTCACAACAGATGTGTAGCTCCCTGGAAGTTGCATTCTGACCTTGTCACATATGTGTCATCAAAGATATTATTCGTGACTTTTCAGTAAGCTTTCAACATCAAGAAGGTGATGTTAGAGAATCTGGTATAAATGGAAATTTGCAGATTCTAAATGAGGAATGATTTTTCATTTTTAATGTTTCTTTTTTTGAGAGAACCCGAGCTGGGGAGGGGGATAGAGTGGGAGACACCGAATTTGAGGCAGGCTCGAGGCTCTGAGCTCTCAGAACAGAGCCTGATGCGGGGCTCAAACTCGTGGACTGCAAAATCATGACTTGACTCAAAGTCGGATGCTTAACCGACTAAGCCACCCAAGCGCCCCAGGAAGGATAGTTTAGTGGCAAAGAAGAAGAAATTCAAGATAGTGTAAAGGATGTCTATTTTTAATTGAAATATTGTTCACACATTTGTTGTGTTAGTTTTAGGCATACATTGTAGTCATTCCATATGTCTATACGTTATGTTGTACTCAACCACAAGTGTAGCTATCCTGTGAAAGCATGCAACAATATTGTTACAGGATTGACTCCATTCCATTGGCTGTCCCTTGTATCCCTAGGACTCATTCACTCCATAGCTGGACGCCGGTATCTCTCTCTCTCAAAGGTGTCCATTCTTTATCTAACCTAAGTATTTTGGTGGTAAACAAAATCACCTCTTGTTCAGCATGTGTAAATCGGTGGTCTATTTTTCTGTGAATATTGCTTAAAACATTACAGATTATGTCATTACGTTAATAAATTCGGTTTCATTCTTCACTCACAAGAAAGAGAAGGAAAAGATTTTGTGTCCCAGGCCCTGTCACTAAAACCTTCCCAACGAGGAGAACAGGCTTAGTTGCCCAGAGCACCTTCGGTCTCTCAGCTGAGCAACCAGGGCCTTCAACACTGAAGGAATTCCCATGGTGGCCAGCAGAGAGAGCTCAAGAACCACAGACCCCCGAGGGGCGGGTTCCTCTGCTGGGCAGTGATAGCCAGCAGAGGGCGCAGCATCTGCTTTTCTGACCCAGGGCACCTCAGAGCAGGAAGGGCTTAGATTGCTCTCAGAGGACTCAGGCCTCTGCTGGTGCCTCAGTACAGAGAGCAGAGATGCATTTCCAGCAGGTTCTGCCACCCGCCCCAGGGGAAACCTTGGGAGCTTAGCAACTTGGCATCTCCTGAGTCGCCAGAGAGAAGCTGCCTTGTTGTACTGAGTGCTGAGGAGGGGGCGCCGGATGGCTTCCCTGGTCAAGCTGGTTGCTGAGCTGCACAGGCCTTTGCATTTTCTGGGCTGTTCCCGTGTTTCATTGCACCCCTTCCCGGACAGTTTTTGAACAAGACGTATTTTACTAAAGGACTTGTGGATTGCGGGGTCCCGCGACATCACCTCATAGATTCAGGCTTGTTTCTGGGAAGTAACCCTAACAGAAATTCAGAAGCACGGGAGCTGCATTCAATTAGGACGTGGATAATGAAATGCTCGTCTCACGACCTTCTAGAAGAATGAGCTGGGACCCATGTTCCGAGTCCTGCTGGAACCAGAGACCAAGGTAAGGGCACAAATTGTCCCGCACATCATACATGCTTTTTAAAAAAATTTCATGGTTATTTTTCCAACCTAGTGAAGTGATTGAAAACTACAGAAAACCTGGTAGGTAAGTCTCATTAACCTTATGTTATCTTTTAATTTAAATTCCAGTGAGTGAAGACACAGTGTAATATTAGTTTCAGGTGCTCAATATAGAGCAACACTTCCACACGTCACCCGGTGCTCATCCCAGGTGCACTTCTTAATCCCCATCAGCTGTTTCACCCATCCCCTCACCTCGCTGTGGAACTCCCCAGTTTGTTTCCTAGTTCAGAGTCCGTTTGTCTCCTCCCCCCCCCTTTGTTTTGTTTTCTTGCCATGTGTTAGTGAAATCATTGGGTATTTGTCTTCCTCCGACAGGCTTATTTCACCCAGCATAACATTCTCTCTCTCCATCCACCTCGTGGCAAATGGCAAGATTTCATGTTTTTACGGCTAAATAATATTACATTCCCTATACCACATCTCAATTTATTCATCAGTTGATGGGTGCTTGGATAGTTTCTGTCATTTGGCTTTTGTAGAAAATGCTGCTGTAAACATCACGGTGCATGTATCCCTTTGAAGATTTTGTATTCTTTGTGGAAATACCTTGTAGTGAAGTTGCTGGATTGTAAGGTACTTCTATTTCCAGTTTTGTTTTGTTTTTTGACATCTCCATGTAGTTTTCCAGAGTGGATGCACCAGTTTGCATTCCTACCCACAGTGCAAGAGGGTTATTCTTTCCCCACATCCTGGGCAACACCTGCTGTTTCATCCTTCATTGATTTTAGTCATTGTGACAGATGTGATGTGTTCTCTCATTGTACTTTTGAATTGTATTTCCCTGAAGATCAGTATTGTTGAGCATTTTTTCATGTGTCTCTTGGCCATGTATATGTCTTCCTTTGGGAAATGTCCACTCGTGTCTTCTGCCCATTTTTAATCAGATTTCTCATTTTTTGGGTGCTGTATAACTGTATATATTTTGGACACTAACCCTTTATCCGATGTCGTTTGCAAATATCATTCTGTTGATGTTTTAGTTTTGTTGATTATTTCCTTGGTGACAGAAGGTTTTAATTTTTACAAAGTCTCATTATTTTTGCTTGCGTTTCCCTTACCTCTAGAGATATATCTACAAAGACGTTTGTACAGGCAATGTCAAGCAAGATACTACCCGTGTTATCCTCTGGGATTTTTATGGTTTCAGGTTTCACATATAGGTCTTTGTCCATGTTGGATTTATTTTTGTGTATGTTGTAAGAAAGTGGTCTGTTGTTTTTGTTCTGTTTTGCAGATTGCTGTCCAGTTTTTCCAAAACCATATGTTGAGGAGCCTTTTTTTAAATTTATGTATTTATTTTTGAGAGAGAGAGAGAGCGCGAGCGAGCATGCAGAAGAGGGGCAGAGAGAAATGGAGAGAGAGAATCCCACGCATGCTCTGCACTGCCCTGAGATCATGACCTGAGCTGAACCCACCATCACACGCTTTCGTGACTGGGCCACCCATGTGTCCCAAGAATATCTTTTTTTCCATTGGATGTTCTTTCCTGCTTTGTTGAGAATTAATTGACCATAGAGGTGTGAGTTTATTTCTGGGTTTCCATGCTATTGATCTATGCGTATGAGTTTGTTGTTGTTATTTTTTGTTGTTGTTTTGTCAGTACTGTTCAGTACGGACATACTGATCATACTGTTCTGATCAGTATAGCTTTGTAATATAACCTAAAGTCTGGAATTGTGATGTCTCCAGCTTTGCTTTTCTTCTACAAGTTTGTGTTGGCTGTTTGGGGACTTTTGTCATTCCATACAAATTTTGAGATTATTTGTTCTTGTTCTGTGACAAATGTTTTTGTTAGTGTGATATCCCTATCACACTTCATTTCATTATATGTGTAGATTGCTTTGAGGAGTGTAGACATTTTAACAGTATTTTGTGCTTCCCATCCATGAACATGAAATGTATGTCCATTTCTTTGTGTCCTCTTCCATTTATTTCATCAGTGTTTCATAGCCTTTAGAGTACAGGTCTTTCACCTCTTTGGTTAGGTTTATTCCTGGTTTCTTGTGGTATTTGTGAGCCTGTCAATGGGATTGATCCCTTACTTTCTCTCTGTGTTAATTCATGATTTGTGTTAGAAATTCAATACATCTATGTTCCTTGATTTCTGTAGATTGTGACTTGTCGAATTCATATATCGATTCTAGCAATTTTTAAGGGAGGCTTTCATGTTTTTTTATAGAACCTATCATGTCAGTTCCAAACAGCGGAAGTGCTACTTCTTCCTTGCCGATTTGGATGCCTCTTATTTCTTTTTGTTGTCTGAGTGCTGTGGTTAGGGTTTCCCGTACTATGTGGGATAACAGTGGTGAGAGGGGTCATTCCTATCTTGTCCCTGACTTTGGAATAAAAACTTTCAATTTTTACCCATTGAGGATGAGCTGAGCTGTGGGTTTTTCATAGATGACCTTTATTATGTGCAGGTAGGTTGAGTCTCAATGTACTTTGCTGAGGGTTTTTATCATGAATGGATGTGACATTTTATCAAATAGTTTTCCTGCATCTGTTGAAAGCATCCTATTGTTCTTATCCTTTCTTCTATTACTGTGGTGCATCATGTTGATTGATATGTGAATGTGGAACCACGCTTGCAGCCCAGGAATATATCCCACTTGATTATGGTAAATGATTCTATTAATGTATTGTTGACTTTAATTTGAAGGTATTTTAATGAGAATTTCAGCATACATAGTCATCAGGCTATTGCTCTGCAGTTTTATTTAAAAAATTTTAAACATCTTTTTAAATGCTTATTTCTTTCCTTAGATAGAGTACATAAAAGTGAGGGAGGGGCAGAGAGACAGGGAGAGAGAGAATCCTGGCCATGCCCCACACCGTCATGGCAGGGCCCAACGTGGGACTTGAACCCACGCACCGCAAGATAATGTCCTAATCCAAAATTAAGAGTTGGACAGTAAACCGGCCGACTCACACAGGCGCCGCTGCAGTTTTCGGTTTTAGTGGAGGCTTCATCTCGTTTTGGTATCAGGGTAATGATGGCCTCATACGATGAATTTGTAAGTTTTCCTTCTTTTTTTATTTTTCGTAATAATTCGAGGAGAATACATATTACCTCTTCCTTGAATGGATGGTAGAATTCATCAATGAAGCCATCTGGCCATGAACTCTTGTGTTGGGGGGAGATTTTTTTAGTTACTGATGGGGTATCTTTCAGTTTTCAGATTTTAGGTATCTTCCTGTTTCAGTTTTGGTAGTTTGTTTCTAGGAATTTGTCCATTTTTCTCAGAGTGTCCTATTTGTTGCATATAGTTGTTCATAATATTATCTTCTAATTGTATTTTTGTGGTGTTGACTGTCATTTCTCCTTTCTTATTTGTGATTTCATTTATTTGAGTCCTTTCTGTCTTCTTTGTGAAGAGTCTGCCTAGGAGGTTTTCAAGTTGATTACTGCTTTCAATGAACGAGCCCCTGGTTTCATTGATTTGGTCTAGTGTCTTTTTGGTTTCTATATTCCTTATTTCTGCCCTAAACTCTATTATTTCCTTCCTTCTGCTGCTCTTTTTCTCATTCCTTTAGGTGTAAGTTAGGATTCTTTGAGATTTTTCTTGCTCTTTAAGGTAGGCTTGTATTGCTATATACTTCCATCATAGACTGCTTTTGCCGCATTCCAAAGGGTTTTACCAGTGTATTTTCATTTTCATTTGTTTCAGTGTATTTTCTCATTGATTTCCTGTTTGACCCATTCATTTAGTAGCATGTTACTTAACCTCCCTTTATTTGTGGCCTTCCCGCCTCCCCCCCCCCCCGCCCTCTTTTTGTGGTTGACTTCAAGTTTCCTAGCTTTGTGGTTAGAAAAGATGCTTGGTCTGATCTCTGTCGTTGGGTACCTCTTGAGGCCTGATTTGTGACCTAGAATGTGATCAATTCTGGAGAACGCCCCAGGTATGCTTGAAAAGAATGTGCACTCTGCCATTTTAGTATGGAGTGTTCTGAATATATCTGTTAAACCCTTCTGGTCCAGTGTGTCATTCAAAGCCATTGTTTCCTTGTTGACTTTCTGTTTATAGGTTCTGTCCATTGATGTGAGTGATGTGTTAAAGTCCTCTACTATCATCATATTATTATAAATGAGTTCCTTTACGGTTGTTGCTAAATGTTTTGTATACTTGGTGATCGCATGTTGGGTGCATCAAAATTTACAATCATTGGATCTTCTTGTTTGGCTGTCCCCTTTAGTATGAGATCGTGTCTGTCTTCATCTCTTGTTATAGCTGTATGTATGTATGTATGTATGTATGTATGTATGTATTTTAATTTAAGTCTTAGTTGACATACAGTGCATTCTCTGGTTTAGGAGTAGAATTCGGTGATTCATCCTTTACATACAACACCCAGTGCTCATCACAACAAGTGCTCTCCTTAATACTCGTCCTCCATCTAGCCCAGCGCTGACCCATCTCCCTCCATCAACTTTCACTTTTTTTTTCTCTAACATTAAGAGACTCATGTGGTTTGTTACCACGCTTCTCTTTTCCTGGCTCCTTCCTTAGTTTTCATGTGTTTTGTTTCTTAACTTCCACATGAGTGAAATCATAGATGTGTCTTTCTCTGATTGACATATTTTACGTAGCATAATACATTTGAGCTCCATCCACATCATTGCAAATGGCAAGATTTCATTCTTCTTGAAGCTGAGTTATATTTCATTGTATATACGTATGTATGTATATATGAACATACACATATGTCCATATGCATATACATACGTATACATACACACACCACAACTTCTTTACACCTTCATCAGTTGATGGATACTTGGGCTTTCTCCATAGTTGGGCTACTGTTGATAATTCTGCTATAAATATTGGGTGCATGCAATGTCACTATTAGGTATTTACCCAAAGGGTACCAAAATAGAGTCTCGGTTTTAAAGTTTATTTTGCCTGATATAAGTATTGCTACTGGCTTTCTTTTGACATTGTTGGCATGATAAATATTTCTTCATTCCCTCACTTCAAATCTGCAGGAGACTTGGGGCACCTGGGTGGCTCAGTCGGTTAAGGGGCCGACTTCGGCTCAGGTCATGATCTCGCGGTCCGTGAGGTCGAGCCCCGCGTCGGGCTCTGTGCTGACAGCTCAGAGCCTGGAGCCTGTTTCAGATTCTGTGTCTCCCTCTCTCTGACCCTCCCCCGTTCATGCTCTGTCTCTCTCTGTCTCAAAAATAAATAAACATTAAAGAAATTTAAAAAAATAACAAATCTGCAGGAGACTTAAGTCCAAATAAGGCTTTGTAGGCAGCATCTAGATAGACATTGTTTTTTGTTTGCTTGTTTGTTTGTTTGTTTTGTCCATTCTGACGCCCTATCCAATGTCTTTGGATTGGAGAATTTAGTTCATTTATAGTCAGAGTGATTATTGATAGGTATATATTTAGTCCCATCCTACTGGTTGTTTTGTCATTGTTTCTTGATGTTTTCTCTGATCCTTTCTTGTCTGTAACACTTTTAGTCTTTCCTTTCCACTCAAGAGCCCGATTTAAATATTCTTTTCTTTTGACTGGTGGTACATTTCTTTACTTATTTTTAATATTTCTTCTTTTTACAATTTAAGCCCAAGTTAGTTACCTTATAGAGGAATACAGTTTCAGCAGTAGAATTTAGTGATCCATCAAGTACAAAATATACCCAATACTCATCCCAAGGTCCACCCCTAATGCCCATCACCCATTTAGCCCATACCCCTATTCAGTAACCCTCCAGGAACCCTGGGATTCTTCCCTCTATTTAACAGTCTCTTATCATTTGACTCCCTCTCTGTGTGTATCTTATTTTTGCTTTCCTTGCACTATGTTCATCAGTTTTATTAAATTCGACAGATGAGAGAAATCATAGGATGTGTGTCGTTCTCTGACATATTTTGCTTAGCTCAATAAAGTCTGGTTCCATCCCCGTTGTTGCAAAGAGCGAGATTTCATTCTTTTTGATCGCCGAGTAATAGTGCATTGTATGAATATACCATATCTTCTTTATCCATTCATCTGTCAGTGGTCATTTGGGCTCTTTGCATAACTTAGCTATTGTTGATAATGCTGCTATAAATATTGGAGTACACGTGCCACTTCGAGTCAGCATTAGTGTATCTTTTGGATAAATACCTAGTAGTGCAATTGCTGGGTCCTAGTGTAGTTCTATTTTTTGTTTTTGTGACGAATCTCCATACTATTGTCCAGAATGGCTACACCACTTTGCATTCCCACCAGCATTGCAAAAGGGTTCCCTTTCCCTGCATCCTTGCCAACATCTGTCGTTTCCAGAGATGTTAATTTTAGCCATTCTGATAGGTGTGAGGGGATATCTCATTGTGGGTTTGATTTGTATTTCAGTGATGACCAGTGAGATTGAGCATCTTTTCATGTGTGACCGATCTGGATGTCATCTTTCTTAAAGTGTCTCTTCATGTCTTTTGCCCATTTCTTCACTGGATTATTTGGTTTCTGGGTGTTGAGTGTGATCAGTTTTTTATAGATTTTGGATACTAACCCTTTATCTGATATGTCACCTGCAAATATCTTCTCCCATTTCATTCAGTTGCCTTTTAGTTTGGCTGATTTTGTCCCCTGCTGTGCAGAAGCTTTTTATCTTCAGGACCCTATAGTTCATTGTGGATTTTATTGCCCTTGCTTCTGGAGACATGACAAGCGAGAAGTTGCTGCGGCCAGGATCAAGGAGGTACATTGCCTGTTATCTCCTCTAGGATTTTGATGGTTCCTGACTTACATTTAGATAATTCATCCATTTTGAGGTGTGTGTGTGTGTGTGTGTGTGTGTGTGTGTGTGTGAGCGTGTGTGTGTGTGTCGTTTAAGAACAGTGTCCAGGTTCATCATTCTCACTGTCCAGTATTCCTAGTACCATTTGCTGAAGAGACTCTTATTCCATTGGATATTCTTTCTGTGTTAACAAAGATTACTCACGTATGTTTGAAGGTATATTTCTGGGTTCCATATTCTGTTCCATTGACGTCTGTCTCTGTTTGTGTGCCTGTACATACTGTCTTGATGAATGCAGCTTTCTAATACACCATAAATCCAAAATAGTCATGTTTCCACCTTTGTTTTCTTTTTCAACATGACTTTGGCTTTTGGTATCTTTTCTGGATCCTTACACATTTTAGGGTTGTTTGTTCTAGCTCTGTGGAGAAAGCTCGTGTTATTTTGATAGGGATTGCATTGAGTGTGTCGATTGCTTTGGTAGTATTGACATCTTAACTATGTTTGTTCTTCTAATACGTGAGCATGGAATGTTTTCCATTTCTTTGGGTTTCTTCAATTTTTCTCATAGACGATTTATAGTTTGTTGCTTACATCCCCATTGGAGAGAGTCTGAGCTAGGGTTAGGGTTCGGTCCAGGACGTTGCCCGGGCCAAAGCAACTCCAGTCTCGTGATCTCCCTAGAGGAATGAAGTAAGGGACCAGGAGACAGCGGGGGTCACGTGTTTGATTAGGTTTCAAGATCGGGTTAGGATTCGGTTGAGGTTTCCGGTTAGGGGTAGGGTTTGGGTTAGGACCCAAGAGGCTCCAGGTACTGAACCCACAGCAGGGCAGTGGTCACCCGAATGGGCTAAGTTGAGGGCACAGGGGAGAGGGCCGGTAAGGTTCAGTCTTTGGCTTCCTGGCCACGCAAATCTATGGGCCACTGGTCGGGTAGGCCTCAGGAATTCTCTCAGACAACTGCAGCCGGGCCTGCAGAATGACATTGTGAGGTTCCAGGCACCATGCCGAGGGACACTGCCCCGCTTCTGGAACCCCAGGCGCGTGGTGTTGCCAGACCTTGGGATTGGGTCCACAAGGGGAGAGAGCCTTAGCTACGGTTAGTGTTTGGACCAGGGACGTAGCCAGGATCGAAGTGACTCCAGTCTCAAGATCTCCCTTGAGAGATGAAGTGAGGGCTCATGTGAAGGTGAGGTTAAAATGAAGGGATAGGGTTCAAGTCCGGCTTAGGATTTGGAGGAGGGTCCGGTTAAGGGTAGGGTTGGGGTTACGTCCCAGGAGGCCCCAGGTGCTGAAGCCAGAACACTTCAGCGGTCTCCCCGAAGGACTGAGTTCAGGGCACAAGGGAGAGTGCCGGGCAGGATCAGACTCTGTTCTTCCAAGGCCACACAACTCTATGAGCGCCTGGTCGGGGAAGACTCAGGAATCCTCTCTGGCAGCTGCAACAGGCATGGGAAACGATATGGTGAGCTTCCAGATACCATAACAAGTGACCATGCAACTCTTCAGGACCCAAGGCGTATGGTGTTGTCAGACGTAGGGTTTGGGTCCCCATGGGGAGAGAGCCTTAGCTAGGATTAGGGTTTGGTCGAGGGACGTTTCCAGGGCCGAAGCCACACTGATCCTGTAATCTCTCTCGAGGCCTGAAATGAGGGCCCATGCGATGGGGTGGCTCAAGTAGAGGGTTAGGTTTTGAGAATGGCTGAGATTTTGGTGGAGGGTTCTGACACAGGGTAGGTTTAGGGTGAGGTTTAGATCCCAGGAGGCTCCAGACGATGAACCAACAGAAAGACAGTGGTCTCCCTGAAGAGCTAGGTTGAGGACACAAGGGAGGGTGCTGGTCAGGATCCCTCTTGGTCTGCCAAGGCCACACACGTGATTGGGCCCCTGGTCGAGGAGGCCTCCGGAATCCTCTCGAGCAGCTGCAGCTGGGATTGGGAAATGACATGGTGAGCTTCCAGGTTCCATGCCGAGTCAGTATAAACTGCTTCTGGACCCCAGGCGCATGGTGTTGTCACACGTAAAAATTGGGTCCCCATGGGGAGAGAGCCTTAGCTAGGGTTAGGGTTCGGTAAAGAGACGTCGCCAGGTCCGTAGCGACTCCAGTCTCGTGATCTCCCTCAAGGGCTGAAGTGAGGGCCCATGCCAGACTGCGGCTCAATTGCAGGGATAGGGATCGAGGCAGGCTTAGGTTTTGGGGGAGGGTGCAGGTTTGGGGTAGGGTTAGGGTTAGGGCTAGCTCCCAGGAGGCTCCAGGCGCTGAACCCACAGCAGGGCAGTGGTTTCCCCGAAGGGCTGAGTTGAGGGCACAAGGGGCGGTGCCAGTCAGGATCCCTCTTTGGCTGCCAAGGACACACATGTTGTTCCGCCCGTGATCGAGGAGGCCTCCGGAATCCTCTCGGGAGCTGCAGCCTGGCCTGGGAAACGATGTGGTGAGCTTCCAGGTTCCATGCCGCGTGAGTTTGCACTGATTCTGGACCCCAGGCACGTGGTGTTGTCAGGCGTTGGAATTGGGTCCCCATGGGGACTGAGCGTTAGTTAGGGTTAGAGTTCGGTCCAGGGACACCGCCAGGGCCGAAGTGACGG
>NW_025814885.1:142421-144921 GCF_022079265.1 Lynx rufus
AGGGTTAGGGTTAGGGTTAGGGTTAGGGTTAGGGTTAGGGTTAGGGTTAGGGTTAGGGTTAGGGTTAGGGTTAGGGTTAGGGTTAGGGTTAGGGTTAGGGTTAGGGTTAGGGTTAGGGTTAGGGTTAGGGTTAGGGTTAGGGTTAGGGTTAGGGTTAGGGTTAGGGTTAGGGTTAGGGTTAGGGTTAGGGTTAGGGTTAGGGTTAGGGTTAGGGTTAGGGTTAGGGTTAGGGTTAGGGTTAGGGTTAGGGTTAGGGTTAGGGTTAGGGTTAGGGTTAGGGTTAGGGTTAGGGTTAGGGTTAGGGTTAGGGTTAGGGTTAGGGTTAGGGTTAGGGTTAGGGTTAGGGTTAGGGTTAGGGTTAGGGTTAGGGTTAGGGTTAGGGTTAGGGTTAGGGTTAGGGTTAGGGTTAGGGTTAGGGTTAGGGTTAGGGTTAGGGTTAGGGTTAGGGTTAGGGTTAGGGTTAGGGTTAGGGTTAGGGTTAGGGTTAGGGTTAGGGTTAGGGTTAGGGTTAGGGTTAGGGTTAGGGTTAGGGTTAGGGTTAGGGTTAGGGTTAGGGTTAGGGTTAGGGTTAGGGTTAGGGTTAGGGTTAGGGTTAGGGTTAGGGTTAGGGTTAGGGTTAGGGTTAGGGTTAGGGTTAGGGTTAGGGTTAGGGTTAGGGTTAGGGTTAGGGTTAGGGTTAGGGTTAGGGTTAGGGTTAGGGTTAGGGTTAGGGTTAGGGTTAGGGTTAGGGTTAGGGTTAGGGTTAGGGTTAGGGTTAGGGTTAGGGTTAGGGTTAGGGTTAGGGTTAGGGTTAGGGTTAGGGTTAGGGTTAGGGTTAGGGTTAGGGTTAGGGTTAGGGTTAGGGTTAGGGTTAGGGTTAGGGTTAGGGTTAGGGTTAGGGTTAGGGTTAGGGTTAGGGTTAGGGTTAGGGTTAGGGTTAGGGTTAGGGTTAGGGTTAGGGTTAGGGTTAGGGTTAGGGTTAGGGTTAGGGTTAGGGTTAGGGTTAGGGTTAGGGTTAGGGTTAGGGTTAGGGTTAGGGTTAGGGTTAGGGTTAGGGTTAGGGTTAGGGTTAGGGTTAGGGTTAGGGTTAGGGTTAGGGTTAGGGTTAGGGTTAGGGTTAGGGTTAGGGTTAGGGTTAGGGTTAGGGTTAGGGTTAGGGTTAGGGTTAGGGTTAGGGTTAGGGTTAGGGTTAGGGTTAGGGTTAGGGTTAGGGTTAGGGTTAGGGTTAGGGTTAGGGTTAGGGTTAGGGTTAGGGTTAGGGTTAGGGTTAGGGTTAGGGTTAGGGTTAGGGTTAGGGTTAGGGTTAGGGTTAGGGTTAGGGTTAGGGTTAGGGTTAGGGTTAGGGTTAGGGTTAGGGTTAGGGTTAGGGTTAGGGTTAGGGTTAGGGTTAGGGTTAGGGTTAGGGTTAGGGTTAGGGTTAGGGTTAGGGTTAGGGTTAGGGTTAGGGTTAGGGTTAGGGTTAGGGTTAGGGTTAGGGTTAGGGTTAGGGTTAGGGTTAGGGTTAGGGTTAGGGTTAGGGTTAGGGTTAGGGTTAGGGTTAGGGTTAGGGTTAGGGTTAGGGTTAGGGTTAGGGTTAGGGTTAGGGTTAGGGTTAGGGTTAGGGTTAGGGTTAGGGTTAGGGTTAGGGTTAGGGTTAGGGTTAGGGTTAGGGTTAGGGTTAGGGTTAGGGTTAGGGTTAGGGTTAGGGTTAGGGTTAGGGTTAGGGTTAGGGTTAGGGTTAGGGTTAGGGTTAGGGTTAGGGTTAGGGTTAGGGTTAGGGTTAGGGTTAGGGTTAGGGTTAGGGTTAGGGTTAGGGTTAGGGTTAGGGTTAGGGTTAGGGTTAGGGTTAGGGTTAGGGTTAGGGTTAGGGTTAGGGTTAGGGTTAGGGTTAGGGTTAGGGTTAGGGTTAGGGTTAGGGTTAGGGTTAGGGTTAGGGTTAGGGTTAGGGTTAGGGTTAGGGTTAGGGTTAGGGTTAGGGTTAGGGTTAGGGTTAGGGTTAGGGTTAGGGTTAGGGTTAGGGTTAGGGGTTAGGGTTAGGGTTAGGGTTAGGGTTAGGGTTAGGGTTAGGGTTAGGGTTAGGGTTAGGGTTAGGGTTAGGGTTAGGGTTAGGGTTAGGGTTAGGGTTAGGGTTAGGGTTAGGGTTAGGGTTAGGGTTAGGGTTAGGGTTAGGGTTAGGGTTAGGGTTAGGGTTAGGGTTAGGGTTAGGGTTAGGGTTAGGGTTAGGGTTAGGGTTAGGGTTAGGGTTAGGGTTAGGGTTAGGGTTAGGGTTAGGGTTAGGGTTAGGGTTAGGGTTAGGGTTAGGGTTAGGGTTAGGGTTAGGGTTAGGGTTAGGGTTAGGGTTAGGGTTAGGGTTAGGGTTAGGGTTAGGGTTAGGGTTAGGGTTAGGGTTAGGGTTAGGGTTAGGGTTAGGGTTAGGGTTAGGGTTAGGGTTAGGGTTAGGGTTAGGGTTAGGGTTAGGGTTAGGGTTAGGGTTAGGGTTAGGGTTAGGGTTAGGGTTAGGGTTAGGGTTAGGGTTAGGGTTAGGGTTAGGGTTAGGGTTAGG